>NC_083774.1:30450050-30593614 GCF_963514075.1 Conger conger | reverse complement strand
ATGGCCTATGAGTCGCTCCCACAGTTACTGCTTATCAGCTGTAACTAAATACCAAGGTCCCCCCAAACGGGTGGAGGGTGAACTGAACTGAAACCACGGAGAAAGGATAATTGATCTCCACTGCATGCAGTTACACAATGCCGTTTTAAGGACCGATTTCTTCTATTATTTGGGTTTAAAGTGCCCCGGGGTGACTCGGGATGGGTGCAGAAAACCATGACAAGCAGCCCTAAGCATTTATGTGACAATAAGAACACTTGTCCTTAACTTGTAGGTAACATTTGAGATGGACCATCCCAACGTCTGCATATTTTTGCCTATTCTTTATTACACATCATCGGTTTCGCTGTGCACAAACAAACGGCATGTGCTCTGGCTTGGGGTTCTTTGAGGGTAATGTCATAGCACAGTATGGTGAAACAAAATGAGAAGGAGTTGATAAACATGGAGAACAACAGTGTTCACTTCTAAAGCTAAATTGCGCCCTTTGCGGTTTTCTGAAATGGCAATGATTCTACTGCAGTCATCACGTAGGCTGTGTCCAATTAGAACTTGACTTTTTGTAGGAAATGTAAAATGATCATGTTTGAAAGCGAAGGCGGGGAAGGCATTTCTTTGGGGATGAGCAGCACATCGCAAGACGGCAACTTATGGTGCTGCCAGAAGGCCAGTTTAGGTCACAAAGTGATCATCCAAGGAGAGCAATTTAGCACATTTATACTAGAACATCTGCTGATGCCTGCTGTAGTCCTTGTTAGTAGTCCACTGTGTCCAGGGTTAATGGTGAGACGAATCCACTCAACTCACTCATAGGTTGTTCTGGTAATGCAAGTGTTTACACAGTAATATTCAGTAAAATATTTTTTTCTTTGAGTCATACAAGACCAGTCTTACAGTCTTATTGGTGTGCTCTAGCAGTTTATCTGAACTGGACTTTTTAAAAAGCAGACTTCGGATTTCAGGACTGCTTAACCAGAGGAAGTCCTGTCAAAGAGCAGCTGCTTGGAACAAGAAGCAACCCCTAACCCAGTGCACCCTCCCACCCCACCCCCAAAAACTCACCATTACCACCTCACCACCCCCGAAAACCCCCCTACCTCCACCACACCACCCCTACCATCACTGTCACTAAACCACCATCTCCCCACTACTGCAGAACCCACCTCCTTCCCCAACAAACAAACATTCACCAGCATCACCTTTCAACTCCCGCCTCTGCCAATCTTAACACATCGCCCCTCCCCCTCCCACTGCTTCCCTCACCCCACCCCCACTGCCTCAATGCCTCTTTATCCTAATGACCTCCATGCAACTGTGACCCTGTGTAGGGGGATTTAAAACTCCACTCAGGCCTGTATATAAACGCCTGGACACACCGAGCCGACCGTCGGCCGCGGGCTGTAGTTGGGCCTCCTTTGAGCGCCGGTGGCCTAATGTCGCCCGTAGTTTCGGCGGTGTGTCCCACACCGCTGGTGCCGGCCAGATCTTATCAGCAGCTTTTCAACTGAGTCGGCATGTTGAGGAGAGCTCTCTGATTCGCTGCTCAGCTCACCAATCCAGTGCAGGAGAAACGAAACGGAAGTGAGCGAGGCAAGCAAACGACACTTCAAAGAGGAAAAGCTACACGCTCTTCAGAATGAATGGAGTACAGGAAGCAAAACGTAGGAAAAAGAAAGCGTAAAATGTGTGGCCTTATAACACTGGTGACAAGAAGCGATCGGTCTCCTGGTATGGAGAGTCATTTCCTCTCACGCATGCGCAGAATGCACATAGCTGTCGGCCGTCAGCTGTAGCCTAGTCTTTCCTGTGCGTTCCAGCTCCATTTTATACGGGCAGCTGGAGGCAACGCAAAGCGGTTTGACCGTCGGCCTTGGTTGTTGCTATTTCTTTGTTGGCTCCGTGTGTCCCTTCTGCAGACCTGGAATTTCTCTATTCCAGACCAAAGGTAAATGTCCATAAATGCCAGGATCGAGTGAAATGATCAAAGGCGTCTGTCTGTTCTCACCTATGCGTGTCCTCTACTCTCAGTTCTTTGACTGCCATTTGGAAAATGCATTTCTGGCTCTGCTCTGATATTATTCTTGGCTCAAAAAAAGAACTTGACTACAGCAAACTCCCACATAAGGCTCCCGCATATGTGACCTACCAGATTATCCAACGGCCTCATTTTTGTTAATGCCAATTTCAAATCATGATTTACAGTCTGTTGAAGTGGTAGCCTTTATGCAAATACAGTACATTAACATAGCACTTGGTGCAGACTGACTACTGCACCTCCCTTGCAGCAAGAATTTCTTTGATCGCATCTAAAAATCTTTCATTTCGTTTTACTAATTGCAGAAATCCGAAATCCGCAATTTCCAAATGGTACAATAATTCACTATGAATATACTGTGATGGCCAGCAATCTTTTGGCAGTTTGTTGCATTTCATGTAGACTAATTCTGAACCATTTCTGCTGAATTCAGACAATTTATTTTATTTTATTTATTGTTGTCTAATATTCATACGATTGCAATTTCCAAAGTGAAATAAATCCTATTGAAATCCATCTCAAACTATTTTGCTCATACAGTACAAAAGCTTTTTCTAAACCATTCTTTTAACAAATTAATTTTTGCATATTCAAGTTTTGAAATGTGTGCCAGCGACCACACCGGTTTATCCAACCTTTCAAATTTTCGAGTGGGGTCCCATTAAGGTGGCTTTCGCAGGATTTGAGTGCATTGTCAGTTTAAATTTTAACTCCAGGCGCTTGCAGTGGTGAAATGTGAGACGAGCGTTTCTGGGGTCTCCGCAGATGCCGACAAGCGTATCAAGGTGGCCCAGCCGGTGGTGGAGATGGACGGAGACGAGATGACCCGCATCATCTGGGAGTTCATCAAGGAGAAGGTGAGGAGAGGGGGGTAGGGCTGCTGAGCAGGGCTAAAGTGGCCAGAGTGATGTTTGGGGGTGGGAGTGAGCAGGACCCATACAGAGGGGGTGGGGGTGGTGAAGCTGAAGTGAGAGTGGGACTGGGAGAGGTTAGAGTGGAGGATGGGACTTTCGGCAGAAGAGTGGTGGATGGGGGTAGGGAGAAGAATGAGGGGATTTGTGGAGTGGGAGGTCAGTGCTGGGAGCGCGCCGCCATCTTGCACGTTTATACGTACAACACGAAGGCTGAACTTTTTGTGTAGTTTCTCTCTCCTGCTTGCTGAACAACTTGAAATTAGCCAGCGAACACAGACCTATTAACACTGACACTGTGCTCTGGGTAGTCGTCCTGTGTGCAGTGCAGTCCATAAGTATTTGGACAGTTGTACAATTCATGTCCTTTTGGCTCTGTGCTCCAGCACATTGGAAGTGACAGGCAGAGACATAGACATAGACATAGACATAGACATAGACATAGACAGGCATAGACATAGACATAAAATGAACTGTTTGGAACATCATTAAGAAGAAAGGGCACTGGTGAGATTAGCAAACGTAATGGGACTTGTAGACGTGCCTCAAAGAGCCCACAGAGCTCTGGAAAAAGGTCTTGTGGACAGATGAGACCAAGACTTCACTTGTATCAGAGTGATGGTGATGGCAAGAGCAAACCTGTGAAACATGGTGGTGGGGGTGTTATAAGTTTGGCATGCATGGCTGCAACAGGTGCTGGCTCACTTGCATTCATTAATTGTGTAACTGCTGACGGCAGTAGCAGAATGAACTCTGAAGTGTACCGAAGCATACCAGCACTCGTAAGGACACTTACTATCGGAATCGAAAGAATACATAAAAAACTCTTGGCACATAGCTAGGCTAGATATCCACACAGGAGGATGGAGAGCTAACCTGAAAGCCGTGGCGTGACGTTAGCTTGCTTTGGTTACGCAAGCTCGCAAGGTACCCTCTGTTCGAATAAAACAAATGTTTAGTTTGTAGTGTTATTTTTTTGGACTGCACGTACCTTGATCTTGGGCTCAAGCCTAATTTATTTATTTATTTCTCTGTTGTGCAGCTGGGCCAGTTTCAGCAACGTTGAGTAATAATAAGTGTTCAATGACAGTGGAGGAAAACACCAGCACTCGCCTTGCTTCATGTTGCTTGTTGGAATTTAGTTCATGTAATTGACCTAAATAGCAAATGTAATGTTAGCATAAATGACAGAACATTGCTCAAAAGGTCGTACACAAATCTACAAAAATATCCAGTAATAAATAGACCAAGAAGTTTTCTTTTCCATTTGGGAAAAAAACAAAAACAAAGATTGATTGGATGATTACTTCAATTTGCCACTAGGACCCTCTAGTGACCAGTGGACATGATCAGTGTGTGGTCACTGTAATCCCAACAACCGTTTATGCTTCAAATTGAATGTACTTTGAAGTTCAAATAATCATTTCTCAATTAACTTGCTCCATTAACTGGGTTAATGCTTGTGTAATGTTTGCTGTTTACCCGGCAGATTACTCTGTAATCGGTAGCCTACTGTATTACTTTTCAAATTGCATGACAAAAAATGTAGCTAACATGCTGTATTACTAGTAAAAGGTATAATATTTAATTTGGCTTGGATTAAGTCCAGTTTCATTGGCCACACATATTCCAGAATTGGGTAGCAAAATGATAGTAATTTTGTCTTTGAATGTGTGGGTGCAATATGTCTTCGTGAGTGAGTGAGTGAGTGAGTGAGTGAGTGAGTGAGTGAGTGAGTGAGTGAGTGAGTGAGTGAGTGAGTGAGTGAGTGAGTGAGTGAGTGAGTGAGTGAGTGAGTGAGTGAGTGAGTGAGTGAGTGAGTGAGTGAGTGAGTGAGTGAGTGAGTGAGTGAGTGAGTGAGTGAGTGAGTGAGTGAGTGAGTGAGTGAGTGAGTGAGTGAGTGAGTTGCAAAGTAACAAATCAGGTCATGCAGCATATGTAGAATTATCCTGCACTGATTAGCCCTACATGAACTTAATTTCTTTGGTGATCTGATTATGTAATCAAGGTTACGTAATCGCATTACAGTAACAGTATTTCATTTCTTCCCAACACTGGTTACTTGGATAAAAATTGTAATTAATCTCAATGGCTAGTTGGTACATGGTAACATTGACCCTGATAAATTATATAAAGTTACTGAATACAAAAGAAAATTAATAAAACAAAAAATATTACCACTTGTTACGGTGAGTTTAGGGACAGCCCAGTCAGTAGACTAGTAACATTTTCACATATATAGGTAGTTAAACATTATCCTAGTTCTTTTTGAATGCAGTAGAGTACACATGGCTGACTGACTATTTTGGGTTGCAGAAGCAAGGCTGTAGCTCAACCAGTGCGATGGAAGTAATGACTGGAATTTCCCTTCATATAAATATACTCAAGGTCCATTTTTCTGTCTATTTCAATTCAACACGCAGCTCTCAGGATCTGAGTGCCAGTTTTTAGCACAGTTGGTCTCCATTGTGGTTACATTCAGCGCGCTCCACTATTCTGCATCCTGTAGTGGGATATACAAGATCAGTCATATTTTTCCGTTTCTTGAGTCATAATCCTTCGGTTCCAAGTGAGTCACACGACTGTTGGTTTTTTGTGTTCCCAGCTCATTCTCTCCAACGTTGACGTGGAGCTGAAGTACTATGACCTGGGTCTCCCGTACCGCGACCAGACCGACGACCAGGTCACCATCGACTCCGCCCTGGCAACCAAGAAGTACAGCGTTGCGGTCAAATGTGCCACCATCACTCCCGATGAAGCCAGAGTGGAAGGTATGTGCCTGCTGCCTGGGGGGGCGGGATGGGGATGGGCTCTGAATTTTAGGTTCCGTTTCTGGTAGTGGGGAGAAAGGGACAGGGTGTTTTGGGAGAAGCACACAAAGCAGTCTTAAGCGCTAGCGTGCTATATAGGCTTTCATAAACTTCAAACAAACCGGTTCTTCCGACGTCTCGTTCAGCTTTTCTGAATTAGCTGAACTAAGAGGTGGGATGAGAAGCTGTTGTCGTCGAGCAGGTTGGGATTTTGTCCCAAGAATTCAGCGACAGCCACACTGTCAACAATAAAAATAAATAAATAAATAAAAATGAACTACGAAAGTACAAAATGACCAGTTTACTTCGGAGTTGAATGCTG
This sequence comes from Conger conger, assembly GCF_963514075.1. Classification (NCBI taxonomy): domain Eukaryota; kingdom Metazoa; phylum Chordata; class Actinopteri; order Anguilliformes; family Congridae; genus Conger; species Conger conger. Next base: position 30,587,536 of record NC_083774.1, on the reverse strand, counting down.
CAGTTGTGCACATTGGTATTGCAGGGCCAATATTGGCTCTTATTGGTGAGGTGATCCAAACTGATTCACTGTCCAATCACCGCATGGATTTTGGAATGTCAGTTTTGGAAAGTTAAAGCCCCCCCCTCCCTATCTGAAGCTCTCCAACGTTCCAAGCAGCAGTTCATTTGAAGCATGTGGAAACAACTCGGGGGCACCTTCGGATGATTAATGATTAATGGAAGCAGCCAACAGAATTCTAATTAAACTACAAATTAATCTTCTAAACCCCTAGGCTGGCTGAGCCTGCGACCCCATTAGGAATGCTGTTGGCCAAGAACAGGGAGCTTGCATGCGCTTCATGATCTGACACTGCGTGTGGCCTCTCTTGTTTCCCTAAAGAATTCAAGTTGAAGAAGATGTGGAAAAGCCCCAACGGAACTATAAGGAACATCCTGGGAGGCACGGTCTTCCGCGAGCCGATCATCTGCAAGAACATTCCTCGTCTCGTCCCTGGTTGGACGCAGGCCATCACAATCGGCAGACACGCCTTCGGTGACCAGGTGCGTTTTTCTCCGCTCATTCGAATACGCTACTTTGCGTTTGCTGAAAGTGGATGACTCCCAGTGGGCTTTCCCGTTCGAACCGCCGACTCTTGTTGGGGCGACATGGCTCAGGCAGTAAGAGCGGTCGTCTGGCAGTCGGGGGGTTGTCGGTTCGATCCCCCGCCCGGGCTGTGTCGAAGTGTCCCTGAGCAAGACGCCTAACCCCTAAATGCTCCTGACGAGCTGGTCGGTGCCTTGCACATGGCAGCCAATCGCCGTCGGTGTGTGAGTGTGAGTGTGTGTATGAATGGGTGAATGAGAAGCATCAATTGTACAGCGCTTTGGATAAAGGCGCTTTATAAATGCCACCATTTTGTTGTGTCGTGGTACAGTACAGAGCGACAGACTTCGTGGTGGACAAGCCGGGCAAATTCATGATGGTGTTCACCCCGACGGACGGAAGCCCGGGAAAGGAGTGGGAGGTGTACGACTTCCCGCGGGGGGGCTGCGGGATGGGCATGTACAACACCGATGAGGTGAGCGAGACTCGCCCCCCAAACCTGCAGTTACACAAACACCAAGGTTAAATGTCTTTTCTTTTTCTTTTTTTTTTTCTTTATTTCTCCATGTTCAGATTTTTTTCAACTTTAACCGCGTATAAAAATGTTACATTTATAGAGTAGGTGTTTGTAAGCCATTACTGTGAGAAAGAGAAAAAAATAGTTTTTACTGTGACTAATATCTAATAAAAGAAACTACCAACATCATGGAGAGGAATAAGTATGATTCAGTGGTCTCTCCCAGAAAATTGCTTCAACTCTACAGGCCTTTAATTCATAGGTGGTGGATGTTTTCAAGCTCCTTGTGGCCTGCACTGCAGTAACTGTTGTACCCAACTGCAATTTCTACAATTTCTGGAACCATAGAACCCTAGAACTCAGACTGTAGAAACTGTGACACTTGGAATTTAAATTCTGAACAGTATGATATTTTGTTGAACAAAGGTGTAACACAGTAGCTAGAAAGAGAATTAAATTGTCTGATCACCTGTGAAAATCTTAAATATCACCAGGATAAGCTAAATGTTTTCTATCTGAAGAGAGAATTACCATTTGTCTTCAACACTTGCATTAACTGCTTTGAAATCTCAGTCAGACAATTGATTTGGTTGTCTAGTTCAACAGTCCTGTGACCACGTAGCTAATTCTCAAGCTTTTCACAGTATCCACTGTATCACTTGAAAGTGAAAGCATTTCTTTTTTCTTTTTTTCTTTTTGCTGTAGGCATGGATTCTTTAGATTCTGTACTAGTATGACTACATATACCATATACTTACACATACAAAATTGAAAGTAATCTGAAGGTTTATGTAGTTTTAGAGATGCCAAATTCAAACCAAATTTATATTTGCTATCCAAATGCATGTAAGCAGTTTCCTCCCCCACTGATGTATAGGAAATGCTGAGTTCAGAAATGGTTCACACTGGCTACTTTTAGCTGAGAAGTACATTTAATATAAAATCATGTCACAGTGAAGGGACCATCACAGGAATGTAATTAAATGTTAAAAACTCTGGCAGGTCAAAGTATCTGCTCATCTGAAACCTTTTTGAGTTCGTAAATCTGGACACCGTTCTTCTCACTTGTTTTAACCGTAGGGGCTGTTTCTTTGCCTCATGGAAATGTTGCTTCTAAAAATACCTGCTGGGGATCAGTCACATGACAATCTGATGTCACACTTAGCTATCAACAGTTCATGTTTGAGTTGACAACTAGTAACTGCAAATCCAGGTGGCAACAGAAGTGGGGGGGGGGGTTGGGAATGAGTGGCAGTACTAGAAAGATCACAGCGAGTTAAAATACTGAGTGCAAAAAGGGGGAGAAAGTCTCGGACCTAAGGAGTTAACCCCTTCCCTGCTGAGATGAAATCCTTTTTACAAGATTTCTTTTCATATCTGCAGAACTCTTTGACTTTGACTTGATTCTGTGTTCCGTGTTCTGTGTTCCGTGTTCCACGTGCCTCACTGTGTGTTCCCTCCAGTCCATCAAGGATTCGCCACAGCTGCTTCCAGTACGCCAATCAGAAGAAGTGGCCGTCTACATGAGCACAAGAACACCATCCTGAAGGCCTACGATGGCCGATTCAAGGACATCTTTGAGGACATCTTCAGAAGTATGATTCTGCTGCAGCGCATGGGTGTAGCACAAGCCTAGTCAATCCCTTCTGAGACACAGCAACACTCACTGGGGGGTACCGAACTGTAGACGTGTTCGCCACATTAAGCTCACTCCCACTTGTAGGTACACCTAAAGGCTAAAGCCAGTTCAAAACAAAAAGATTGGAACGTGAATAGTGCAACTGGTGGCTCTGCAACGCTCTAAAACTTGCCAAGTTGAATCACCTGCAATGTGAAGATGTTCTGAGACCGGTGGTTCACAGTGTTGCAACTCTTGGACAGTTTAGCGTAACGGTTTAGCACGTGAACTGGGCTTAAGAGAGGTGAGTTAAGCTCTTCGATGAACTCGAACTGTTTGTAATGGCTCCGGCTAGTGAAGGCAGTAGGTTTTAGCACTGATACACCGGCCAGCAAGTGCAGGTGCGCCAGCGTGACTCCAGAAGCACAGCTGCGAGTTCAGTAAAGGAGGAGGCTGTTTTCGTTACAGAACTCTGGTGCCTATCCTCGCTGCTTCGTCAAGGTTTGACCGTTATCTGTCCGGCTGTGTGCGTGTTTATTTAGCGAATGCCTGACCGCCCGCCTTGCTCTGCAGGAACTACAAACCCGAGTTCGACAAGCTGAAGATATGGTACGAGCACAGGCTGATCGACGACATGGTGGCCCAGGTTCTGAAGTCATCCGGCGCCTTCGTGTGGGCCTGCAAGAACTACGACGGAGACGTGCAGTCGGACATTTTGGCTCAAGGTGAGGGGCGTGCGGACGCGCGGAGGACGACCGCTTCTGGGATCGCTCGACTCGCATTACCGTACCTCCCTCGGATGTCGCCATTCTGTTCATTATTTAGAAATGCGCCATTTGAAACCAAATGAGGTCGCCACCCTTTCTTTGTTCGAAGGAGGCTGAAGCACCCGTTGCCTCTGCTTTTGTGAGACCATACATCATAGTTATGTTTTGTGAACACGGTAGTTGCTTCAGATGCACAGCGACACCGCTCCCATAGAGGGCGCTGGTATGCACACGGATGTCATGACGCGGTGCTTTCTTTGTGGTGGGAGGTTTGACATTGTAGAGCCATTGTATGCTGTCGATTGCAAAATTCCTGGGCGCCAATTCAATAACGTTGTTGCTCATAGCACATGCACTATATTCACGGTTCAAGTCATTCAGGTATTATCAGCACGTGGCTGCACCCATGTAAGGTTCATGTAATCAAAAAGGAATGTTTTCTCGGTTTCATTTTCTCAGTTTCAGCACATGATAAATTGTAATTTGTCACACCACAGATTTATTCCATCCACATCGTGTACTGGCAGCGGGTGTGTCAGTTTTCCATTCCCCTCCAATCAATGTCCTTTCACACATTCTTCCCCCCTCTTCAAAAATTCACCCCAAAAAATGTGTTTCACTCGTGTATGTCCTATCGTGGAAGCTAGTGCTGCTCTTGAGTTTCACTGTGATTTTATTGTTAGTAAGTCTTATGGAATCACAAAATTGTGGGAGCTTCCATTCCCCATCAATGACTGCTTTAAACCTTTAAACTCACTGAGGATGCTTTGTTATGGAAATCAGAATCTCCTGATTGGTTTATATGTGCCTCTGATTTACAGCTCATAGCTTTACCCATTCTGGTCTTACATTACTTGCATTATTAAGCTTTTTATTCAAAGTTGACTTGTTGAAGACTTCATTAGACTAAACATTGGACTAAATGGGGGACAATCCCCCCCGGAGGGCCTTGCTCAAGGGCCCAACAGCTGTGTGGATCTTATCGGGGTCAACCCTTCCAGGTCCCACTCATGTACCTTAGCCAGTAGGCTGCAGGCTGTCTTCATTGGGAGTCGCCCTGTACTGTGTGTTGCTTATGGTGCGGTGGGTGTCCACAGGGTTCGGCTCACTGGGGCTGATGACCTCAGTACTGGTGTGTCCCGACGGCAAGACCATCGAGGCAGAGGCGGCGCACGGAACCGTCACCAGGCACTACCGCGAGCACCAGAAGGTCTGTGTCCTCTGCTCTAGTACAGTACACACACACACACGCGCACACATTTACATTTACATTTTAGTAATTTGGCAGACGCTTTTAATCCAAAGCAACTTACAAGTGCATAGGTTCTACCATAAGTCAAAGCATCACATCCAGAAACTAGCAAAATACACATGAAAACACATATACACACACACACACACATATATATACACACACACGCACTCACACATATACGCACACACACATATATACACACACACGCACTCACACATATATACACCCACACGCGCGCACACACACACACACACACACACACACGCACACACACACATATGTACACGCACACACATATATACACACACACACACACACACACATACGCACACACACATACACGCACACATACATATATACACACACACGCACACACACATATACGCACACACATATACGCACACACACATATACATATACGCACACACATATACGCACACACACATATATACACCCACACACGCGCACACACACACACACACGCACACACACACACATATGTACACGCACACACATATGTACACGCACACACATATGTACACGCACACACACATATACATATACGCACACACATATACGCACACACACATACACACACACACGGGCCGTACAGGACACACACACACAAGGGATGCACGCTTAGTTGTGTTTAAGGCCTGATAAGTCAAAATTAGCAGGTGATTCACCTGCCCAATCACTGAGCAGTTGGCATTCCCTCCCTGCAAAAATCATCGGTAGTGGGTGTATGACTACTTCTGTTCAGCCTCAGGTTTTGTGTGTGTGTGTGTCAGGGTGTCAAAGCTAAACACCTGACGCTGGGCTGCTAAGCAGAACTGCTGTGCTGCAAAACCCCTGAGAACTGCCTTTGTGTGATTCCTTAAGTGGAGCTGAATTAGATCAAAAACCACATGACTGATGATGTATTCTGTCAAAACCCATTTTGGAAAAGGGAAGCTGCGTTTGCTCACCTCTTGCTATTCGTAAAATGGCCCCATCTAGTGGGGAAGTGCTATGTTCAAGGGCTCACCTTGTAGGCCTTATTACAGTTGCCACAGAAATACTACCACACTAAATATGTCACTATATGGGAAATAAACCATTTGAATAATTGAATTTGTTTAAAAAAATTAGTAAATGTCCAGAACATGCGACTTGCAGCAGTTTCACACTGAGAACCTAATTTATTTTAGGCATATAAGCCAGCCAGTCAGCCAGAAAAAGAAATTAATTAAATGTTTGATTAGGTCCTCAGAACACACATGGGAACGGACGGTGATAAGTTTTATAAAGTGGCTTTTAGATGCAGTTGTGTGTAACGGCTCTCTCTCAATGTTTAGGGAAGGCCGACCAGCACCAACCCCATCGCCAGCATCTTCGCCTGGACCCGGGGCCTGGAGCACCGCGGCAAGCTGGACGGGAACCCCGACCTCATCAAGTAATGGAGCCCAGCCTCCCTGCGACACGACAAGCCTCCACGCTCAGTGTTACGACATCAGATGTTTAATGTATTATGTATTTAGCGAGCATAAGACACACGTGGCTTACGGAGGTACTGCAGTCTCAAGCTTCGATGCAGAAAATATCTTCGTTATTTGAGAAGAAATTCGGTTGAATTCATTCAGGTGGATAACCTGACGAAGGCGCTTGCTACTTGCCGAAACGTCGATTCGTTTTAAATAAAGACGCTGTGAGCATCGGAGCTTGAGAGAGCAGCAGCTTTTTGTCCAAAGGACTAAAGAGTCCTAGAAGCACAGAAGTTTATCCATTCGGGTTTCACAATTTGAACCAGTCTAGTAGTGCGTTACCGTCGGCAGATATTTGAACATTGGCAGGCCGTTTTGCGTACGTGCGTGGGCGATGTGAACGAGCCTGGTCTGTGCTGCTGTTCTGCAGGTTCTCTCAGACTCTGGAGAGGGTGTGCGTCGAGACGGTGGAGAGTGGCGTCATGACCAAGGACCTCGCGGGCTGCATCCACGGCCTGGCCAAGTGAGCATCTCAGCCTGCCCGTCATATCTTAACCCTTTCGGTCTCGAGCACAATATGAAGTGGCTCCACCCAAATCACAAGGGGTTTTGGCTTTGGTTGAGAAAATTGAGTTGAGATTTAGTTGGGCCTCAAAATTACAGTCCTTTTGATGGGTTGAAAAGGTATACGGTTGAGGGTGCCTTATGGCAGTCTTGGGACTGGCTGTTCCCCTGGAACCATCAGCAACATTGCATTACATTTACATTAATGGCATTTGGCAGACGCTCTTATCCAGAGCAACGTACAACAAAGTGCAAAGTGCATACCCATAACCAGGGATAAGTGCGCTGAAAGACCCAAGAGGGAAGTACAATTTCACCTGCTACCTGCACAATGAAGATAAGGACTAGGGCCTATTTGATCATCTGAATTATTAATTTATTTTAATCGTAGTTCCGCAACACACAAATGCATGAACAATGTATGAACCGCTTACCTAGCCAAACAATGCTTACCTAGCCAAATAAAAATATCCTAATAGACAAGTAAATATCACAGGTAAAGACAACAATTAGGGTTTACAGGAAGGTAGGGAGGGACAGGGAAAGGTGCAGCTTGAAGAGGTGCGTTTTCAGTCTGTGCTTGAAGATGCCAAGAGATTCTGCTGTTCTGACCTCCACGGGGAGTTTATTCCACCACCGTGGAGCCAGAACAGATGGTAGTCGTGAGCGTGAGGTGGAGGTTCTGAGAGGGGGAGGTGCCAAGCGGCCTGTGGTGGCCGAACGAAGAGGTCCGGCAGGGGTGTAGGGTCTGATGATTTTTTGGAGGTAAGCTGGAGCTGACCCCTTAACTGCTTGGAAGGCTAGCACCAATGTTTTGAATTTGATGCGAGCCATGACAGGCAGTGGAGGGAAGTAAGCAGGGGGGTGACATGCGAGTGTTTGGGAAGGTTGAAGACCAGACGAGCTGCTGCATTCTGGATAAGTTGGAGGGGTCTGATGGCAGACGCTGGGAGGCCAGCCAAGAGGGAGTTGCAGTAGTTCAGGCGGGACAAAACCATCACTTGGACCAGGAGCTGGGTCGAGTAGGGGGTGAGAAAGGGGCGGATTCTCTGGATGTTGTATAGGAAGAACCTGCATGACCAAGTCACCTCCGCAATGTTCTCGGAGAGGGACAGTCTGCTGTCCATCACCACGCCCTTGCACAGGGTGATGGCGCCAGTGAGGTATCCTCTTGGGAAATGGAGAGATCCAGATGGGGAGAGGTAATAGTAGGAATGAATATAATTTCAGTCTTGCCTGGGTTGAGTTTTAGATGGTGGTTGTCCATCCAGCTCTGGATGTCGCTCAGGCAAGCAGAGATATGGGCTGAAACCTGTGTGTCAGATGGTGGGAATGAGATGAAGAGTTGGGTATCGTCCGCATAGCAGTCGTAGGAAAGACCATGTGCAGTGATAACAGGGCCAAGGGAACGAGTGTAAAGGGAGAAAAGAAGCGGGCCAAGGACTGAGCCCTGGGGAACTCCTGTGGCAAGGGGCCGAGGTGTCGATACCGTACCAGCCCAGGAAACCTGGAAGGAGCAGCCAGAGGTAGGACCCGATCCAGTTCAGGGCTGTGCCACAGATCCCCGTTGCTGACAGGGATGATAGGAGGATGGAGTGATCCACAGTGTCAAAGGCAGCAGAGAGATCTAGAAGAATGAGCACAGAGGAGAGGGAGCAACATGGCTGTGCGAGCAGCTTGGTAGAGGCTTGATGTCGATCTTACACCATTGAATAGATGCAGATGGCGGGTGGGAGTGTAACATTGTCATGGTGTGAAACAAAAGGTCCTTTAAAGGAAAGCTTCAAGGCGGGTGGCTCCAGTGTTCTAGGGCTCCCATTTCTGAAGGGGACTCCCTGCTGGGTGATGACATCACGGGCAGGAAGAGGCAGCCATGTCGGCTCTTAGGAGCCATTCCGGCTCCGGGAGCACCTTGTCCCCATAGCCAGCATTTCTGTGAAACTGTGAAAGGGACTCATCCTGTTTGCGCGCATTGAGGCGTAACCCCCCGACTTCTCACTCTCTGTCGCACTTGCAGCTGCAAGCTGAACGAGCACTACGTCAACACCACAGACTTTCTAGACGCCATCAAGAACAACCTGGACAAAGCCCTCGGCAAATGAAGGATGAGACGGAGAGGACCGGAACAGCGCTCTCCATTTTGTACCTCATTTTTAACTTAAATAGGTCAAGATAATCACAATGCACCTTGTATGAAGGGAAATAAGTTTTAATATAGAAGTCTGTACATGCCCTTTAGTTAGTATGGTCAGATAATGAATGATATCAATCCCCCATCCGCTCCCACTCATAATCTTCACTCCAAAGTTATATTTTGTTATGAAGTACTGTACTGTACGTAATTTAATAGTCATGCACCTCAACTTGAAGAAACCATTTCAGAAGATGACTAATAAATACTGTTATTTGATCCTCACCTTTCTGCAATTAAAGTGTATTTCCAAAACAAAGTGGAAACAAAAGTAGGTTACTTTGTTAAAGGTAAATAAATTTATTTACAAATATTGTCAGATACACAACATTTTACATGGAACTCTGCACAGTATATTCACAGAAACGCTGAACAGAAAACAAAAGAACTGAGCTCTAGCCTCAAGTCCAAAAATGCAGCTCCACCACGTCGTGATGGGGAAAAAATGAAAACGGGAGGACTTGCAAAATAAGCTTTTTATTTAACTGCACAATATCAACATTCCAAGAGAAAGAGGCCGTTGGCTGGCGCTTCTTTGTAAAGCTAAGCGAAAGAGAAAACGAGTCTTTCTGTAGCAAAAATATTTGAAATCCACCCCCACTCTAACCCAGCCCAGCCTCATTCTCACTGGGTCTTTGGCCCCTTATAGAATCCAGTGTACTCAGCAGGGGTGCAGTCTCACAGCCAAGGCAGTTAGTGTTCAAGCCTTTACTTTGAGGCAATTCACATTCAGGTTCACCCATGAAAAGAAAAATAATAATAATAATAAAAAGCCCAGTCTGTGGAGACTGATGAGCAACGCTAAGAATTTACTCCTCCACCCTTCCCTCCCCTTTCTCTTCCTGAAAGCCTTTTGATAGAGGAGTGCTGTAAATTAAGTCTCCCATCACCTGCATTGCAGCAGAGGCCCCTGCTCTCCCAGGTACGGTTTTGCAGTATCCTGGCAGCCGCTCCTCCTCTGCAGGGACCCCTCCTATACAGCAGGTGGTGCCAGAGAGCACTCCTTCACATTCTCCCCCCTGGAGATCAGACGGTTCCAAGGTCTGGCACGGCTGAAGTAATTACAAAAGGAAGTAACGGGGTCAGAGCGTAATGCTGCCCCCCTGCCTGTAGGGGGCCACGGGGCACGCAAGGGACCTACGGGAAAACCAGGCAGAGAGCCAGCCATTCAGACGTGTGAACAGTAAAGTTTGACATGGTATAGCTACAGGTTTTTGTAACGGAGTTCAGTAGTTTTTAAGCTCTTTGGTCCATGGAGGTTGTGTGTCAGGACAGTGGACATAAGTGCATATGCAGTACAGTGTCAGGTTTTCTAGAGCCTTTAACAGGGTCTAACACCCACAGTAAAGACACTTTGTTGCTTTGATACAAGGAAACTAGCTGGGCAGAAAAAAAAATGGTTTGACAAATCAACACGTCAAGCTATATGATGTAAGCACACATTCTGCACAGTAAGTTTGATAGAAGAAACATTTTGGCAATTTGTACACAGGAACTCAGTCTTGCTTTACTCCAACACAACTTGAACAATGTGAACTTGGGGAGTAGCACAGAAGAACCACTCACCATAACCCACCCTTAACCAGCATCTAGGTGACATCCAAATGGCTGTTTGACTTCTCTACCCTTTCGGATAGCGCTAAGTTTCAGCAGGCATTGCTGTATAAAGACATATCCTCCTCCACATTTCACAGATAAACAGCTAGCTTTCTTAACTGGGTAATACCAGCTCAGCGGATGGGTTTTTAAAGCCAAGTGTAGGATTCCAGCACCATGGGTAACAGACTGCTTTCTTTAAAATTACCATCTGCATTCTATGGTTTGATTCCAACCAAGATGTCAAACTTGTTGATCGATATTCTTCATTAGAAGCCCAGAGTACACAGGCTACTTAATAAAAGTGTGGAGTCAAGATTAGTCAAAACTATCACCAGTCCCGGTCCTGGAGAGGCACATGAGAGCCTTTCACTAAACAATTAAAGCAGTGGTACACACAGTGCTGTGACACTCCAGCACCGGGGCTGGGAACAATTTGCTATCCACAAATTGTCTTTCAACATCCCATCCTGTCGAGTGCATTTGCTTTCCTCTATGCGCCGTACGAGACAAAAACGGGGTGTAAAAAGGTGGGGGCAAATAAATTGCGAACGCTTCCAAAAGCCCACAGTGCACTTGGTACAGGTGTCAGAAGACCGCGTTTCACGCGCTGGCCGACACAGGACACCGCGGCAGCTTTGATCCGACGTTCCCAGAGCTCCCGGGTGTGCAGCGACATCACAGGCAGGAAGATGCGATTAGGAGCCATTCCGGCTCTGGCTCTGCATCGCAGCCCTGTCTGTGAAGCCTGGGCTTCTGAGGATCTGTGGAAGGGGAGTCTCCCTCTAGCCTTTCCTTAAGCGTATGCACTGGGTCTAAACAACAATAACTTTTGGGGATTTGGTCCAACATGGCTCAGTTTGCTTGTGGTGGTTTAACAACTGTAGGCTAATTAGTTGCCAGAACAACCAAACCCTGTCCCCCTCAAATAAAAACTAGCAACTGCACCAATCCCTACCTCCTCAACAACAATCTCCAGCAAGTTCACCAATATGTTTTTTGCAGTAGATATTAGTTACAAAAGCAGAAACGTCCTTCAGGTGGATATTTCAGAATGACACACTCCCTCCCCTCCCTCTCTCTCTCTCTGAGGACAAAGACAGCCGTCCCTAATCCAACGATAGACTGCACACAGAACACTGCTGGCGGAGAACTGAGGCGAACGTTCCTCACAGTGACAAACAGGAAGGACGGGTATAGCTGAAATTATGGATGAAGGGCAGGCAGAGCCAATAGAAAACTACACGTTATATATACAGCCTTCCATTGTCTTCAAGGATCTCAGACCTTTATCATTTTACATTGGATTTGTGGCGGGAAGCTTGGGTGAGTCATCTCAACATCCACCACTGTAGTGTTCGACCTGGGAGGCTCATGGCAGCCATGTTGTTCATCACCCATCACCCATCAGCTGTGGCGGCGACAGAGGGGGGGGAGGGGTTCAGCTAGTTCAAACCGGAATTGGATTAGACGACCTGATTGGGAATCAGGCCGTCGAGAGTGGGGCCGGGGCCTTCGGGAGGCTCGGCGAGTCGATGCCCGGGGCTAACGTCTCGTCCCGTAGGCGAGGGCGGGCCGCTGCGAGGCTTCCTCGGCGTGGCCTTCCAGCGACAGGTCGGCGATGCCGTGCTTGACCTTCATGTGACGGCTCAGGTTGCCCTTCAGGTTGAACTTGCTGGAGCAGTACGGACACTTGAAGGGCTTGCTGCCCGCGTGCAGGTGCATGTGCCCCAGGAGATTGTACATCCGGTTGAAGGACTTTCCACACACCTGCGGCCCAGGAGAAGGACACACACACACACACGCACGCAGACGGTGAATACGTTTACCTAAACGTGCGGGTGAACACCCCGCGAAGGAAGTATATCAAATACAACATGTCTGGATAACGAGGCCTCATAAGGCTCTACAATGCTGCCATCTTAGGAGCACTTGCTTCACAAAATTGATGTGTGCCAACTGGAATAATAATTTACTAATTGTAAAGCATGTGTGCTCCCAAATCTTTCAACTGAAGAGCATGTGCTCCTAGGAAAAGATGTTAGCATAGAGCCCTGCCTCGGTGAACACAAGTCCGCCCTTTGCGGACGCAAATGGCGTCTCGCTCACCTTGCACTTGAAGGGCTTGACGGGCAGGTGGACGATCATGTGGGTCTTCAGGGTCTGCTTCTGGACGAAGGTCTTGAAGCAGACGTGGCACTGGTAGGGCCGGACGCTGGTGTGGATCAGCATGTGCCTCTTCAGGTTGGCCGACAGGGTGAACTCCCGTGCGCACACGTCACATTTGAACTCTTTCATCCCCTGAGACGGGAAGAGAGAGAGAGAGAGAGAGAGAAAGAGAGAACAATGGAGATCTGAGTAATTTCTCTCCAATTCAATTCTGAACAATCGCATAAAATGGCAAATTATTTTTTTAAACCCGTGATCCCATAGGCCGTATTTAATGGGAGTGAAAGGAGGTGGCGGTTGAAATGACGCATCCGTAGCAATCCACATCCATCCATAGTAACCCACAGATACGTATTATAATAGCGTAGTCTGGGACTGGGACGCACACACGTGCGCACACACACAAACATGAGCACACGCAAGCACACACACGAACATGCATGCACGCACACAGGAACAGGAACATGAGCACGCACACACACACACAGACTCGCAGACGGACGCGCACACACACACACACACACACACACACACTCGCAGACGGACGCGCGCACACACACACGCAGACGGACGCTCACACACACACACACGCAGACGGACGCACACACACACACACACACACACACACTCACAGACGGACGCGCACACACACACACGCAGACGGACGCACACACACACACACTCGCAGACGGACGCACACACACACACACACACGCAGACGGACGCACACATGGACTCACACACATGCACACGCGCACGCACGCACACACACACACACACACACACACACACACACACACACACTCACACTCACACACAGCAGGAAGGCCGGGGCTCACTCCCACTGCGGCTCACAGCCTCCCTCATCTCTGGCTCTGTAGCTCCCCCTGGTGTCCGCTGCCGTAGTTTCAGCAACGCAGACGCCAGGGGGAGCACAGCAAGATCGGCGGCCACACAATTAGGGAAGTTCTCACGACACAAGAAAAAGCAAAAAAAAAAAAAAAACCCCGCAGATCGTCTCCTAGCCTTTCTGTTTTCTAACAGGAACTGGTGACCGCACGCAGCCTAAAAATCCCTGCAGACTCATCGATCGACGCGCTCCCTCCGACGCCCGCAGCGTCGAGCGCGTGACCGCCGAAGTCGATAACGATCATAAACGATACACTTCACAACACAAAGCACATGCACAGGAAAAGGGCCCCCCTGCTGGGCCCAGAGAGACAGGAAGAGGAAATGGGACTTTGTAAGACAGGAAGAGGAAACGGGATTTTGTGCTGCTGCTCAGACCAAGAAAGGCGTGGGGGGGGGGGGGGTTAGTTCTGGCCGTCTGTTTCGCAACGTACAGTGCGGCCTTCCCTAAAGTGAACCATCCAACCCTCCTGAACTGCTAAACGAGGGGCTCAAACAGAGAGGGAAGCCTTTGACCGGTGTTTCTCAACTCCAGTCTTTGGGACCCGCTTGCCAGAAGGTTTTCGTTGTAACCAGCTACTCACATAGCGGATTTAATGACTGAACCAAACACAACACCAAAACATACACCTCGATTACTTAAATCCGGTATGTGAGTTCCTGGTTATAACACAAACCTTCTGACAAGTGGGTCCCGGGGACTCAAGTTGAGACAACACTGCCTCAGACAAGCGTTTTAGGGCCGGGGGAGAGCGGGCCGTGGAGGTGAGAGTGGGACAGAGCACGGGGTCAAAGGCAGCCAATGACAGCCAATGACAACTCAGTACCCGGCGGCGGAGGGCCTGCTCGGTCAGTACCTTGTGCGTGAGCGCGTGCTGCTTGAGGTGGTGGATCTGGACGAACTCCATGCCGCAGGCCGAGCAGACGTAGGGCCGCACGTTCTGGTGCTTCATCAGGTGGTTCTGCAGCTGGCTGCGGTAGGCGAAGGACTTGGCGCACTCGGGGCACTGGAAGGCCGAGGGGCCCTGGTGCGTGGTCTGGTGGCGCTTGAGGTGCGCCAGGCTGGGCAGCTCCATGCCGCACTGCGGACACACGTGGCAGCGGCCGCTCTCGTGCTTGGTCTCGTGCGCCCGCAGCTCGCTTGGGTAGGCGAAGCCGCGGCGGCAGAAGCGGCAGCTGTAGGGCTTGACGTCGGTGTGCTGCAGCATGTGGCGCTTCAGGTGGCTGGTCTGGGTGAAGGCCTTCTTGCAGACGGCGCACTTGTGCGGCCGGGTGCCCTGGTGCGTGAGCAGGTGCGTCTGCAGGTGGCTGGGCTGCTTGAAGAGCTTGCCGCAGCGGGGGCACTCGTGCGGCTTGATGCCGTTGTGGCCCAGGATGTGGGTGACCAGGTTGTACTTGGAGGTGTAGGACTTCTCGCACATGCGGCACTTCCAGCGCCGGAGGCCCTCGCCCACGTCCACGCAGTACGACTCGTCGATCTGAACGTTGATGTCGAGGCGGTCGATCTGCTGCGTCCGCCGGCCGACTAGCGGCCCGTCCGCGCCGGCCCCGACCCCCCCGCCGTCCCCCCACAGCAGCGCGGCCCCGCCCTCCTCGTAGTCCGTCGGCCCGGCCGCCTCCCCGGACTCGTAGCCCACCTCGCTGGACTCGAAGTAGCGGCTCATTTCGGGGCTGTCGCCGCCCTCCTCGGGCCTGAGCGGGCTGCCCGCCACCTCCGCGCCCTCCCCTTCCTGCCCCTCCGCGCCCTGGCCCCGCCCCTCCTGGGCGCGGGCCTCCCGTTCGCAGTCGGGGCAGCCGTGCGGGGGCTGCTCCTGCTTGAGGGCCACGCTATAGGGCCCCTCTCCCAGGGGCGGGTTGCTGTGGAGATGGGCACAGGAGCCGTGGCCGACTCTCCCGAGCCCCTCGGCCGGCGAGGCCCTCTCCGCCGGCTCCTTCGCCTCCCCCTTCCGGCCCCGCCCCAGGGGCCCCGCTCGCCTCCGCTCCCCACCCTCCTCTCCCTCCTCCTCGTCCTCCAGGCCCTCGCCCAGGTAGTCGCCGTTGGCGCCGATGAGCTGGCTGGCGTACTCGTACTTCACATCCTCGCCCGGGCCGGGGAGGCTGTCCCGCGCCTCCCCCGTGTAGAAGCCGTTGGGGGCGATGGTGGCTCCGAACACCTCGTTCTGGGAGATGAGGCCCAGCACGGCGGCCTGGGCCAGGGACAGCACCACCACCGGCTCGGTCTGCGTGCCGGCATCCGCCTGACCCTCCATCAGCTTAGGGTAGCATCCGACAAGACGCCCGCCGTCCTCCTCCTCCTGCAGGGACACGGAGACGACAACCATTCCTGTCAAGTACAGCAGGTCAAATATGCACAAAGGTTGAGCAGCCTGGTCGTTAAGGTGCACAACTGGAACCCGGATGTTGGTGGTTCAAGCCCCAGTGTAGGCACAATAGGACCTGTGCAGCTGCTGGGCACTTGAGCAAGGCCATGAACCGTGCATTGCTCCGGGGGGATCGTCCCCTGCTTAGTCTAATCAACTGTTAGTCACTTTGGATAAAAGCGTCAGCTAAATAATGAATTAGTTTGTCTTTGGTATTCGGTATTACTAGGTAAGTGACCGAAATGTACAGCTTCTACAATGCTTAAGTGAACAGGCTTTTTATGGATGGGGAAAAACCCAGACACAGACACGCACAGAGGTCAAGACCTTGTCCGTCTCCAAATCAAGAGTGCATTAATACACACTATGCACAATAATGAACTCTATCATTACCTTGCATTACATTTTATGTAGCAGACATTTTTTATCAAAAAGCAATGTACAAAAAGGTCATAGAAGAAACTACAGAACAGGTCAAACAAAGCCTCTGGAATGACCAACAGCAGAGGTTTTCAGCCGCACTGCCCACACATAATAGAATAAACAGTGAACGGAAAGATACCGGACAGCAAGGCTTGAGCCTCATATGGTGGCTGTGCCTCGGTCCTGCTCCATGTCAGAGAACGCCACGGATGGCCGCCTACCAAACGTCCTCCTCCCTTAAACACCACCAAATGAAGTCCGGAGGCGAGTCAGGGCCGGGTCTGAAACAGGAAGCCCACCCAGGCTACCGTGGCTACCATGCTAATGCGGCAGTGAGAACTCACCTCCACCTGCCCGATTAGCTGTTTCCCAGCATGCACCAAGAAAATGCCAATGAGCCAATGAGCTTGGTGCATCCACGCCAACTGCTCATATACACCAGTACAACGTCCTCCCTACACCTGTACCAGCTCTAAAAGCCTCCACTAGAGTAAATATCCATTTGAACTGATTCACGCTTAATAATAATTATATGCTAAATATACACCTTAGCCTGTATATATACCTGAACACCATTACAATGCCAACAGCCATAGCAGCTCAAACTCACACACCTGAACACCAATGTCCTCACAACAGCTGTAATCTCATAGAGCTGAACACCAATGTCCTCACAACAGCTGTAATCTCATAGAGCTGAACACCAATGTCCTCACAACAGCTGTAATCTCATAGAGCTGAACACCAATGTCCTCACAACAGCTGTAATCTCATAGAGCTGAACACCAATGTCCTCACAACAGCTGTAATCTCATAGAGCTGAACACCAATGTCCTCACAACAGCTGTAATCTCATAGAGCTGAACACCAATGTCCTCACAACAGCTGTAATCTCATAGATCTGAACACCAATGTCCTCACAACAGCTGTAATCTCATAGAGCTGAACACCAATGTCCTCACAACAGCTGTAGCAGCTCCAACCTGAACACGACCCTCCCTACACCTGCACCAGCTCTAAAAGCCTCCACTAGTGTAAATATCCATTTGAACCGGTAATGTGATTCACGCTTAATAATAATTATATGCTAGATAGAGTGCCCTGGATAAGGTAAACAAACAGGCGAGTGTTAACTGCAGCCCCATAGGGGGCACGGTGGCCGTGTCAGCGCATCGTAGGGGGCAGACCTGCGGCTCACCTCTCTGCAGCGCCCCTCAGAGTGAGGTCAGCGGCGTAACCTCGCCGCGCTCAGATACTTTCCAAACCCAAAAAAGTCCTTATGGGAAAACCTGGCAGAGCCAAACTCCAGTCTTTTTATCTACTGATAATGAATGAACCACATGAACTAGCACCTTGCACAGTAACGCAAGGGGAGGGAGGGCAGAGAGGGAGGGAAGGAGAGGGAGAAAGGAGAGTGAGAGAGATAGAGAGATATAGTGTGGGAGAGTGAGAGAGATAAAGAGATAGAGTGTGAGAGAGGGGGGGGGGGGGGGGAGAACCTGGTTGCCCTGATACTCCATGTCATTTATAATTACTGGTTTCAAAGTAGTCAGAGAGAGAAAGAGAGAGGGGGGGCTGAGAGAGAGAAAGAGAGAGGGAGAAAGAGGGGGCTGAGAGCAAGGAGAGGGAGAGAGAGGGGGGGTGAGAGAGGAAAGGGAGAGAGAGCGTAAGTGAGAGAGACAGAAAGAGAAAGCAAAGGGAGAGCTGGGGAGCAGGAGAGAGAGGAAGGGAGGAGGGAGAGATTGAGTGAGTGAGAGGGAGAGAGAAAAAGGAAAAGGAGAGGGAGGGGGAGGGAGAGAATGTGTGTGTGTCAGTGTGTGTGTTCGAGAGAGAGAAAGAGAAAGAGAGAGAGGAGGAAGCAGGAAAGAGAAAAGGAGAAAAGCAGCGACAAAATGAGACAGAAAAACAAATGAGAGGAGAAACATAAAAGCCAGATAGTTCCAAAGAGAGAGAGCAAGAGAGAAAGGAGTGGGTTAAGAACAGGCAGTGAAAAGGTTCTGTGAAAATAAAGAAAGGTGTGACAGAAAGAGAGAGAGAGGTAGAGACAGAAAGAGAGAAAGAGTGAAAAAGAAAGTCACCAGCTGCTTTTATCAGTACAACATACATGCTGCAGTGCCATGTCTTTCATTCAAAAAATAACAAATAAAGAGTGCTAATGATTAAAAAGCAGTGGACAGCCGGGGTCCACCTGAGACAGCAGGGTAAACAGAGAGAGCAGGAGCGGAGGGGACTCACCACATTGGTCCTGGTGTGGTGTTTCAGATGTTTCAGGGATCTCATCCTTCATGAGAAATGAGCAGGGGAAAAAAATGCTGCTCCTATTTATATCTGAGGTAGAAGGGGGCGGTGCTACAGACTCATCCCCCTCCCACCGCTGCTGTTATCACAACTGACTGTGCCTCTCCACAAACACACACACACACACACACACACACACACTCTTTCCCTCTCACACGCACATACACACTCTCTCTCTCCCTCTCTCTCACACACACACTCTCTCTCTCTCTCACTCTCTCTCTCTGTCCCTCTCTCGCTCTCACACAATCTCCCTCTCTTTCTCTCCCTCTCCCAGTCTCTCTCTTACACACACACACACACACACACACACACACACACACACACGCTTTCCCTCTCACACGCACACTCTCTCTCCCCCCTCTCTCAGACAGTCTCTCTATCTCTCACAAACACAATCTCCCTCTCTTTCTCTCCCTCTCCCACAGTCTCTCTCTTACACACACACACACACACACACACACACACACACACACACACACACACACACAGTCTCTCCCTCTCTCTCTCACACACAAACACAGTCTCTCTCTCTCTTACACAGTCTCTCACTCACACATGCACTCGCTCTCACGCACACACACACACACACACACACACACACACACACACACACACACACACACACACACAGTCTCTCACTCACACATGCACTCGCTCTCACGCATACACACATGCTCTTTTTGTCTCACACACACACAATTTAGTGTCAACCTATCTCTCTTAGTATCACCTCATTTCTCTCAGTCTCCCTCTCTCTCTCCCTCCCTCCCCCCCTCTCTTTCCCTCTCCCTCTCTCTCTCTCGCTCGCTCTCACTCTTTCACACACACACAATTTCATACCATGCAACACACAATTCAGTCCATTTCTCATACACGGAATCTCATTACAAAAAACAGAAACAAACACACAGGTACACACGTACGCACACACACACACACACACACACTATCTGATAGCTCTCACAGGCACAGCCTTCCTTTTTCCATCTCATCACTCACACCAACACACACACACACACACACACACACACACACACAGTTTGAAGTTTGCAGCGAGTATTGAGCATAGTGAGGGGTGGGGAGGTGTGTCTGTTGTTGGGGAACAGTCGGACAGACTGTCCTCAGCTACAATGTTCGCGCCCCAGACACTCCAAATATTTCATTTAAGCATGAGCAGTGTTTTCCTCAAATTAAAAATGAATTACACAGTGGGGGACCGAAAGGTCTGAAATCTGAAACAAGACATGAGTGACAAAAGGAAGAAAATGAGAGCGAGGGAGAGCAAGAGAGAGAGAGAGAGAAAGAGAGAGAGGGAGGGGGAGAGAGAAAAGCTGTCTGGAAGGAGACAGACATGGGGGAGAGAGAGAACGAGAGAATGAGAGGAAGAGGGAGGGAGAAGGGAGAGAGGCTGGGAGAGAATGGAGGGAGACAGAGGGGGAGGGAAGAAGAGAATGCAGCAGAGGAGGAAGAGAGGAAGGGAGAGAATGGGGGAGGGAGAACAAGAGTACAAGAAAGGAAGAGGTCAGAAAGAGAGAAAAAGAAGGAGAGGGAGGGAGGGAGAGTGCTAGAGAGGGGGATGGGAAGAGAGAAGGGATGGTAAAAGAGAATGCAGTGAAAGAGAGAAGGGGAGGGAGGGAAGAAAAGGGGGATGGGGGAGTGTGAAAATAAAAAGAAGAGTCCATCAGCAAGTGAAAGAGGGGGAGCGCTGGGAGAGAGAGAGGGGGGGTGAGAAAGAGGAAGGGAGAGAGGAAGGGAGATAGAGAGAGAGGGAGGGAGGGAGGGAGAGAAAGAGAGGAAAGGGGAAAAAAAGCACAAGGGAAATTAACTATTGAACTTCCAGATTTCTTTCAGGCTGCTTCTCAGAAAGCGTGTCGGAGGCACCTGGCTGCTGAACGCTGGACTCTGGTCAGGTGATCCGCCTGCCAGGAACGACGCGCATGTAATGCAGGTACTGTAGCTCCGTACCTCAGGAGCAGGACCCCTGTAGCCACTGCTACTGCCTCAGAAAACCGGGTCTGCCCCTTTCTACCGAGCCAGGGACGACACGACGGCAAACGGAGGCAGGCCGCGGCCAAAACGCAAAAACGCTTCGTGAGAAGGAGCGACTCGCATTTTCCCCTTTATGAAGGCAAAGAAAAGCCTAGAGAAAGCAACAGTGTGAAGGGAGGGAGGGAGGGAGGGAGGGAGTGAGAGAGGGGGAGGGAAGGAGGGAGGGAGAGCGAGGGGGAGAGATATCAGGAAGTTGAGGTAAAGGGAAAAGCAGAAAGAGTGAGAAGAGAAACAGAGATAAGAAGCGAAAGACAAAGAAACAACACGGAAGAGCCGACAAGGGACACATACATAAAACAACACTCAGAGCTCGCCTGTGGGGAAAAGAAGAGAGGGAAAGCAAAGAGAGGGGGAAAACAGCAAAAGAAGAAAAACCAAAAACAACCCCCCCAAAAAAAAAATCTGGCACTCTTCCAGGTTTGCATCTTCAAAAACTACCTTCCGTCCGTCGGTTAGGCCAAACGTTCGAATCGAACCGGGCCGAGACGGAGAGAGAGAGGGAGCACATGCCGAACGGCCGGCACCTCCCTCTTCCCACAATCCCCTCTGCCTCTCACACCAGGGTTCCGAGCGAGCGAGAGACGAATCGAAAGAGAGAGAGAGAGAGAGGGAAGTGTTCCGTCGCCAGCCCCGGCCGCGGAGATGTGAGAATGGAGGCGGGGTTTCCACCCGAGCCTCTGTGGGCGAAACCGGGTTCGAGAGACAGAGGCGCCGGTCACGTGCTGCTCTCGCTTCCTCCACTCTGTCTGTCCTGCCGCGACGCTGCCAACGCGCACGGCCGCCCGTGTCACCCACCCCCAAAATGTCCTTACTGTGTACTTCATTAGGGTCTCCCTACTTAGCTGGGAGTCACCTCCGCCGAACAGCCAAGGTTACGAGAGGACTTATCGGTTATAAGAGGACTGCGTAATGGGAGTGCTCAAGCAGCACGATTAATACGCATACAGGCAAGCAGGCAAACACACACACACACACACACACACACACACACCCTTCCACACACACACACCCTCCCACACACACACCCTCCCACACACACACACCCTCCCACACACACACACACACACACACACACACACACACCCTCCCACACATACACACACACACACACATATACACGCCTGTACATGCACGTGCACACACACACACACCCTCCCACACACACACATATACACGCATGTACGTGCACACACAACAGGCGCGCGCACACACACACATACAGTGCTTTGAAAAAGTATTCGCCCCCTTTCTGATTTCTGCTATTATTGCATATTTGCCACACAGAGGTTTCAGATCTTTAGATGAAATGTAATATTAGACAAAGGGACAACACAAAGCAAATTTTTTAAAGATTTCATTGATTTGATGAAAAATGTTATGAAATACCCATATCACCCATTTGAAAAAGTCATTGGCCCCTAAACTTTGAACCACCTTTAGCTGCAATAACAGCAAACAAACATTTCACACAATTTGATATTTCACATGGGCGACATGGCTCAGGCAGTAAGAGCAGTCGTCTGGCAGCCAATCGCCGTCGGTGTGTGAGTGTGTGTATGAATGGGTGAATGAGAAGCATCAATTGTACAGCGCTTTGGATAAAGGCGCTATATAAATGCCAACCATTAATCAAGGGGATTGCTGTAGAGGAAATTTAGCCCATTTTTCTTTGCAGAATTGCTTTAATTCAGACAAATTGGTAGGTTTGGGCATGAATTGCTTGTATCAGGTCCTGGCACAGCATCTCTATTGGGTTCAAGTCAGGACTTTGACTAGGTCACTCCAAAACTTTCAATAACGCCAAGTTGTCTAGGCAGCAAATCATTCCCTGACTATTGGTTGACTGTGAAATGCTGTGCGGATCTTATTGTGGCTACACCGGGATTTGAACCACCGACCTTGCGTGTCCCAGTCATTTACCTTAACCACTACGCTACAAGCTGCCCTTTTATTGCAAATTGAAGATTTGTTTAACAGTGGTTGGAATCCAAGAATCCCATTTTTGCCCAGGTCCTTTCTTGTTTTCAAGTCATACACACTGACCTTAGCTGAGGCTTGAGAGGCCTGCAGTTCTTTGGATGTTCTTCTGTGATCTTCTGTGAAAATGTGGCAGGCCAACCACTGCTGAGAAGATTCATCATTGTTCCAACTGTTGGAGATAACGGCTCTCACTGTAGTTTGGTGGAGTCCCAGACTCATAGAAATGGCTTTGTAACCCTTTCCAGACTGATGGATTTCAACAACTTTGAGGTGATTACTTCACTCTAATGGTGAGGTTAAATATGTTTGAGGTTCAGATTCCAAAGGGCTAGCATAACATTTTTCACTAAATAAATGAAATAATAAAAATAATGCTTTTGTTTACTCGGTTTCCCTTTGTCGAATATCTTGTCTAAGGATCTGAAACCATTCAGCGTGACAAATGCAGGAATAGTGAAAAATAGTGAAAAGCAAATACTTTTTCATGGCACTGTAAATACAACACACACATGCACACAAGCGGAGTTCATTG
The DNA here is from genome assembly GCF_963514075.1 of Conger conger. Taxonomy (NCBI): domain Eukaryota; kingdom Metazoa; phylum Chordata; class Actinopteri; order Anguilliformes; family Congridae; genus Conger; species Conger conger. The sequence continues at coordinate 30,564,257 of NC_083774.1, read as the reverse complement.
TGGCTTTAAAACAACAACATCAGAATACAGCAGTGTCCGCCTGTAAGCATGGCAGTCACCCTGAATGAAGACATGACCTAAAATAAGGGAAAAGAGTCACATGCTGGGTCTCATTCAGTCAGTGTATGGGTGCGTGCACACACACAGCCACACACACACACACACGTGAGCATGCACACACAGACATACAGTATCAAAGCCCACACCCAGGAATATATGCGTATACACATGAACACCTGCACTCACGTACACAAACATGTATGCACATGAACATACATGCACGCACACACACACACACACACACACACACACACACGCGCACTCACACACACACACACACACACTCACATAACACACACACACACACACACACACACACTTGTCGGCTTCCCTGCCTGCTGATGCCAGTTGATCATGCTACGGCGCTAACTCCTCATAATCAGGGTTATTGACACAGATGCTCTGTATTACCAGCCAGTGACACATCTAATCCAGTCAGGCCAGAGGAGGCCTCTCTCTCTCTCTCTCTCCCTCTCCCTCTCTTCCCCCAGCTCTCTCTCCCCCTCCCCCCTCTTTCTCGCTCTCAATCTTTCCCTCCCTCTCTCTATCTATATCTCTCCCCCTCAATCCCCCCCCCCCCTCCCTCTCTCTCCCCCTCTCCATCTCTGCTGCAACGTCTATGGAACCGACGCACACCGAGAGAGAAAGCGACCACCCTCCAGACTCCATCAACCGCCTTGGAAATGAAAGGAGAGAGAGAGAGAGAGAGAGAGAGACAGAGAGAGGGAACAGAAAAAGACAGCAGATGCGAATGAGCCAGAGTAGGCATTCCTCATGGACTCTGCAGCTGAGTGCGCTCAGTTCAGGGTGTACGTCTACGGCCAAGAGTGTGCACACCTCACACCTGCCTCAGTTACAGACCTTAGAGCCTCACACACGCACGCACGCTTACGCATGCATGTACGCACCATCCACACACGCACGCACGCTTACGCATGCATGTACGCACCATCCACACACACACACGCGCACACACACGCGCACGCACGCTTACGCATGCATGTACGCACCATCCACACACACACACGCACACACACACACACGCACGCACACACGCACGCACGCTTACGCATGCATGTACGCACCATCCACACACGCACGCACGCACACACACACGCACGCACGCTTACGCATGCATGTACGCACCATCCACACACACGCACGCACACACGCACGCACGCACGCTTACGCATGCATGTACGCACCATCCACACACACACACACGCACGCACGCACACACACACACACACGCACACACACACACACACACACGCACGCTTACGCATGCACGTACGCACCATCCACACACACACACGCACACACACACACACACACACGCACACACGCTTACGCATGCACGTACGCACCATCCACACACACCACACCCACACACATATATACACACACACACACCACACACACACACATATATATACACATACACAGACCACTCACACACACACACGTGTTAGCTGTACCTGCAGGATCATTACTAACCCAACCCCACCCACCCAGTGGCCTTTTGTCACTGTACACCAGGGGCACAGCTCAATCTAAAGTGCTGAGGACAGAATGTAAAAAAAGTATTTAAAAAAGGCACACCTCCTGTTTCCAGCGCCTGAATAAATGTAACTCCGGTGTGATGGAGCTGGGGGTGGGACAGAGCTCGGGATCTGTGGGGCAGGGGGGGTGGGGGGGGCAGCTGGTCGTCAAAGGAACGGCCGTCGTTGTCACTCGAGCCGGCGGCCCTTCCTGTTTAGCATGACAGGGCGACGGGGTTTAAATCAAGGGGAAGGACCGCACTGAATTACAGCGAACGGCCCCTTAGCCGCGCAGGCTGGCCCTGCAGTCAACCCCTACGTTACCCACGGAGCTGAAGGGCCCCCCACCCCCAAAAGCCACACGCGGCGAGGCCCCCCACACGCAGCTCGTGAGTCTGGGCCCCCCCCGGCTCGGGGCCCTTCTCCGCACCCTTCCCAGAGTGCTTTGGGCCACTCTCCGGTCTCCATTTGCATACGGGCGGCGGAGGGCAGCCGGTGGCACAGCCGGGGGAACTGAGTGTTTGTTTTCTTCTCCTCCTCCTTCACGGGGCCGGAGAGGCTGATAAGTCCCGCAGTACGCAGAGATGGGCAGACCCAAAAAAGCCCTAAATAAAAGATAACCCTTTTCTGTCTCTTTCTGCGAGGGAGGGGTGGTGGGGGGGGGGACCTGGATTGGCAGAGAGAATATTGGGAACGAAGCGCCCGCAGTGGAGAGGAAAAGCAGCAGGCAGACTGTGGAGAGAGAGAGAGAGAGCAAAGAGAAAGAGAGGGAGTATAAAGGGAAAGAGAGATGAGGGAGGAGAGGAGAAGAGCATTCAGCAAAGAGGATATAAAAGGAACAGCGAGGAGGGAGAGCGAGGGAGACAGAGAGCGATGAGGAGAGAGGGAGAGGGAGAGAGAGAGAGGGAGGGAGGGAGAGGGGGGGCACGGAGGGGGAAGGGAGTGAGTGAGTGAGAGAGAGACAGAGAGAATGAGAGGGGGAGGAGAGATCAAGAGAGAGAAGGAAGGGGGGGAGGGAGGGAGGGAGGGAGGGGAAGGGAGTGAGAGAGAGTGGAGAGAAAAAACAAGAGAGGGGGAAGGGAGAGAGAAAGAGAAAGAGAGAGAAAGATATTCACCAGAGACTCAAAAACCACAGAATAGAAAAGGCTCTGTCTACCACTCATTCTATATAGAAGTGCATACAATGGGTTCACAAACGTATGTTGGTGTGTGAGGGAGGGGGACACACACGGATTTGAGTCATGCACCTTATTCAAGTTCATCCCATCGGTAGCTGAAGACTGAAGGCTCCGTGCAGGGGGGCTGGCTCCCTCCCTCAGCCCGAGTGACCCCCCGTCCTGGAGAGCCAACGGGGTCTGCCGGCTTTCGGTTTTCACCCAGACATCGCTGCCGTCCGGTTTCCATGCAAAGGGAATCAGGTGAGGCGGGTTAACTGGGTAATTAACCCAACGAATCGAGTGCCGACGGAAACCGGCAGACCCCGCAAACCTCCAGGGCCGGCGCTGGCCGCCCCTTACTGGTGACTTGAGGTTCTCCCGGCTGAAGACAAAATAAAACCTAAAAGCTAAAACCCAAGAAGTGTATGAAGCAACATGTAAAAAGGGACCGTGTTTAGCGCACGGTGAGGGGGGTGAGGCGGTCTGGGAGTGGTCCGTGCTTCATGCAGCAAAGACCAGGATCAGCTCCCACCTCCCCAGGCCCGTTGGGGGCCCCACAGAGTGCCTCTTATTATTATGATTTATCATTGTCGTCCGAGTATAGCAGCAGATCCTGCCTTGCATCTAAAACACGAACCGAAGAATTTCTCCTTTTCACTCCCTACGCGGTGTGTGCTGAAATCCTGAAGCATTACGTGCAGACCCGTCTTGACGTTGTCGGAAAACGGCGACGTGAGTCACCGTTGGTCAGCTGATCTGCTTTACATTCGAGCCATTTTGCATTTTGAGATCACGTGGCGTGCACTGAACAGTCAAAGTGCCAGTCGTTTTTGCAAAAACCAAACAAGGCTAATGGAAGTCGGAGTCCAGACCTCGTCAAATGCACTTGCTCAGGACCCTAGCCCGACATCACGCGCCCAATGAAATGCTTTTACGGCGCTCTGCCTTCTGAAAGCGGCCATGGTTTCATGGTTTAGCGGTGCTCCTGACCAGTGCATTATGGGATCTCTCACATATGCCACATGTCAAAAGCGGTTTCTCTGAACTCTCCCCTGGTTGTAAGTAGACAATATCACACTCGCTGGAGATGACAACACAAGAGCCCCTGGACATTCTCCTAACAAAACAACAAATGGTGGCCATGCCTTAAAATTGATGCTGCGCCCCATCCTTTCTGAAAAACACTGCTCAGAATGAAGCAGCTGGCCTGCAGGGAGACCGTGGGTCTCCATAGCGCCCTCCGGTGGGAGCCAGAGCTAATCTCATTTGCAGAGACTCGGAAACAACAGGACAATAATCCCGCCTTCCTATAAATAAGTTCCGACTCTCTCCACTCTCCCCTTCCAACTCCCAGCTATAAATTCAAACCCCAATCACTTCCCCCCCCCACCCCAAGTTTCGTTTCATTCTTTTAAATCAAAATCCTTTGTCTCTCTCTTCTTTTGTACCTTCCTCCTGTTTCCATGGTTACTCCTCTCTCTGCTCTGTACACTATCTCTCTCTCCGTTCCTCTCCCTCTCTCTCTCCGTTCTTATCTTTCTCATTTCGCTTTCATCTCAGCCTCCCTTCCCTCTGCTTTATCCCACACCCTCCTCTCTCCAGCTTTTATCTCTCCGTACTTTCATCTGACTCTCACCTCTGTCTCCCCTTCAAGCCTGCCATTCCGTCATACCGCGCGTTTTCCTTTTCTCTTTTTTTGGGGGGGCTTTTTGTTTTGTTTTCCTTCCCTTTTTCCGATCGTCGCGTTCGGAGAGAAAGTTTCACCCTGTTGCGCTGCGATTCGCAGCGTTTTTCCCGGTTTATCCGCGCTTAATCCAGGACTCCCGTTACCCGCGCCTCGTTCCTCCCCCTAAAATTTGGGAGGGTGACGTCGGGGGGTGATGGAGCCCGCCTGCGCGTTACACGCGGTGAGGATCGGCCGGCGTTAATGTCCGAGGCGGCCAGCGCTCCGACCTCTGGGACAGGCAACGCGTTATTTATTCACTGAAAAGTACGGGCAGGTTACCACGTTCATGGCGGAGCCAAAAAACTTAACAAGTGTCCCGTTCCCTGCTGCAGCAAAGCCACCACCCGCGGGGGCCGCAAACGTGTCGCGTTTCACCCCCCGGGGCCCGCCGAGAAACACTGAACCTGACCGTCCTCACTCCGATTCCACGTCGGGGGAGACGCCACGTATTCACGCGGCCGCCCATGTTCAACCCCGCTGAAGTGTCGCAACGCGATACCCCGCCCAGCACCGGGCAGGGCCCGCAGGCTGCGAGGCCGTGTCTCTTCCTTCCCATGAGCCTTTGCGGCGAGAGGTGTCGGCCGTTACGGCGGAGCCAGCCCGTGGCGGGCGCTGCCGGGGACCGTACAGATGAGCCAGGGGGCCGCGCCGGCACCAGGCTGGGCGCCTCTGCGTTTGGCCCTGGGAGAAGCTCTCGGTCACAGCTGGGCCCGAAACTACACCCCTCCCCCTCCTCCATCCCCTTCCCTTAAAGTACTCACAACTATTCAGACAAGAGAATAAAAGGAAACCTGAATAGAGGAAGAGAAGAAATGGAGTCAGAGTGTGTGTGTGTGTGTGTGTGTGTCTGTGTGTGTGCGTGTGCTTGTGAGAGAGGGAGAGAGAGAAAGAGAGAGAGATAAAGAGAGAAAAACAATGAAAGTGAAAACAGGAATGAAAAGCAGGGAGAGAGAAGAGATAAAAGAAGAGCAGAGGAAAGAAGGGGAAGGGGGGAGTGAAAGAAAGAGCAAGAGAAAGAGAAAAAAGAGTGAGAGCGAGAGAGAGAGAGATAGAAAGGAACAGAGCAAAGAGCAGCAGAAAGGGGAGACACTGAAGGGAGACCCTATTGAGGGCTCAGAAAGACATATTTCAGTGCAAACGCAGTGAAGAACAAGGGCAACCAAAAATTACACAGCGGCCATCTTTGGGGAACCTTGTTTTGAAGTTACTCTCGCAGGAAGTGATCCAAGCTTGGCCATTACAGGGCTCTTGAAAGATTTATCATCTCACACTGTACATTATATGACTATTTGAAAAGTTAAAACATGCCCGTTTGTCAATAAGCAATGGAAGGCTATAGCAGAGAATATTATGAATATTATGAATGTTTATGTTCTGAATTGGGAGAATTCATGAAGATGTTCTAGTTCTTATAAACTTCAAAATTATCAACACTTTTGGAAAAAGAAAACTATTTCTGTTATCTGTCCTTGTTATCTGCGATTTATTTCCGTTTTTAAAGGAGGAGACTGAAGAGTTCACACCTTAAATTTAGCACATACTGTACTATTTGGGTGTCATATGGCAGTTTTTCTGGTACAGTGACCACTTCTGTTCCTGATTCTGTGAATTGACTGATCAAGTTCACGTTTTTTTGACATTTCCCCCCCCCCCCCCCCGCACAATAAAAGCTTATAAGGACCCTTTCTTGGCAAATTTTTGCCCGATTTGGATTTGCCCAATTCTACTGCGGCCTGTAGCGTAGTGATTAAGGTGAATGACTGGGACACGCAAGGTCAATGGTTCTAATCCCGGTGTAGCCACAATAAAATCTGCACAGCCGTTGGGCCCTTGAGCAAGGCCCTTAACCCCGCATTGCTCCAGGGGAGGATTGTCTCCTGCTTAGTCTAATCAACTGTACGTCGCTCTAGATAAGAGTGTCTGCCAAATGCCAATAATGTAATGTAATGTACTGGAGCTCACCGCAGCCATATCTGTCAATCAGGGACACCGCAGACAAGCATGCCCCCTCTCCTAAATGCCGGTTTTCAAAATGGACAGAAGCGCTTCATGTGTAGCTTATACAGGCAGATGTTGGGGCTGGTCTGATTGGAGGGTGTGGTTGTGGGCGGTCCCTGGTACACAAGACGAGTGCATTCCCCCAGTTAGATTCCTCCCTTTCTGTGACAGTGATGACAGACTTTTTGTAAGCCAACCCAACAGCTTCTTCCCCCATGGGTTCCTTTGGTAGATTTCCCATGATTTTTTCCCCCATCGATGTTTCGATTCCTGACGAATATATGGACCGTGGTTAATGTACACTTAAGAGAATTTCAAGTTTGGTTCTACGAGTTAACTTACATCTGTTAATATCACAACCATGAACTTACAAGCTCTTATGTGCCTTGAAAAAGCAAGTCGCTAACAAATTGCTCAACTGTAACTACAGCAACGGTCATATTTCGCCAGCCACCACCCAATCATGGACCTTATGTTTGGCAGGAATCAAAATCCCTATGGGAAAATACTAAAGACATGAGACATCTGCCGAGGGGCACCCACGGCTCAAAAATGGCATCTCTCTTCCGGGTTTTTGGACTACAAACTGTAGCACTCTGGGTGGCAATTAGGCTATATTCCCCTATCGGGTGCCTTTACTGACTCAACCACTCAGGAGTCCCCTTTCTGAAATTTGCATCCCAATTTCCATGCATTGTCTAACAATCACATTCAAATCTGCTTAGTCCCCACATTTAGTAGTTTTTTGTGAATTTTCAGACCAGTAAAGTATTAGGAGTATGCAGTTATCGCTCTGCTTTAGAAAGTAGTTACCTTACATTAATAAAGCATTCATAAGGAATGTTTTATTTATGACAAAAGGATTTAGGATTTAGCCTGGTGTTAGCCTCAACTATACTCAAGTATACAGCCAGTTACTCAGGCCAGAAGTCCTCTCTGACGAGGAGCTAAAAGACTTGTTTGAGGGTGACTGGTGGAAGGACTGGGATTCCTCTTTGTTCAGTAAGCTTGATTGCTTGTGGGCTCCCTAAAACCACAACTATCATAAGCGAGCCTTTTCTGTTAGCGCAGCCCAGCTGTAAATTAAAAGCGGTCTGCCTTTTAGATGTCAAGACATGTATTTATGCTCATCCAGAGCAAGACAAAGTGGAACATCTGGACAGAAATCTAGGACTCAATCAGAAGAATGCACAACACTGTAGTCATAACAAAAACAAGGTACCACAAAGCTAAGCGTGGCCTAGATCTGCACTGCAAATATGCCCTGTATGATGCGGTGTAATCCATTTGGCAAACCTCTGTGGTTGAAAAGTCGCTGTCGCTGTTTAATCAGAAAATTTACTCAGAAAATGACTATAGTTCAAAAGGAGCCCGCTACCCAGCTCATGGAATAGGAAGACGCTTTAGAATTAAAAAAAATAAAATAATAAAATATGGTCAAGCAGTACTGTCGGCACAAAAGAGGATGTAGCTTCTTTTTTTTTTTGTTTCCTGTCCCTGGAGAGTGATATTTTTAGACATCACCGGCGACTCATTGCCTGACTGTAACGAAAACAAACCCAAAATCCCATCAGAAACAAATCTCACTACACTTTAAATCCAATAACCCCCCCCCCCCCTTTGAAAAAGTATTTCACCAGGGCTATTCTTTTTTTTCCCCACTCCTGTTCTGCAACGGCTCCGGAAATGCAGTCAGTTGCTGAAGAGGCATCGAGTTCATTTTAATTAAAGTGTCCTTATTCTCCAGAGCCCGTGACACCAGACCAGAGTGTGACCGTCCCATTTCCCTGTGACTGACAGCTCCAGCGCAGCTCCTGCCCCTCTCCCTAAGGCCACCTCTGTCTGCCACCGGCCTCCATGTCTCGGCCGGCGACCGGACACAAAACGTTGAAGGTAGCAACCCAGTCCAGCTATACCAGGTCCAAGTCCAACCGAGACCCAGCAAAACGGAAAAGGCCTCAACAACAGCCCAAATCATGTTGTATCATTGGAGGTGGGGGATGGGGGGGGGGGGGGGCGTTGTGGTAGTGCTGAAAACACTTTGATGGACGGGCTACTTTCTTTCTCCGTAAACCCAGCAAAGATAGTCTATTGATGTGTGGTGCGCCCCGAAGCAGTCGGAAGTCTCCTGCTGAGAGGTACTCTACAAGATACTTCCCTTCCTTTGTTTCACTTGAGTGGGCTACCATCTCCCCAACTCTACCTATCCTTTTTTTTATTTTAAAGAAATGCAGCACACCAAGAGAATGTTCCGGACCTTCCCAAACCTACTGGGTGTGTTCCCTCTTCATTCTGCCCTCGCTCCTCAGTGGAAGGGAAGAAGATCCCACCTCAGAAGGCCCTGCCGTGGCCTTCACCTTCTGCCTGTACCCAATCAATACTCATCTCTCCACACTGTTACCTGGGCCCACCGCCTGTCAGGCTAATCTATTCTGGCTCGCTCGCTCTCTCCGCAGAATTAGCCCAGCTGGACGCTCTGGTTAAAAACAATGTGCTGCTGACCTGTAGAGCAGTTAGGTCTGTCTGCAAAAAGACTGACAATTATAATTTCAAACAGAAACCTAAGAGCCCACCCAACCTTCAGGGAATTGTCCCGAACTACGTACATACAATGAAAATGATGGGAGGCATAGGTTGCTTGAACGGCAGGGAAGTGTAAACCATGCCAGAAATGAGGTGAGTGACGTGTGTAGGGTGAATGAAAGACTGACAGACTGAGCAGGTACCGCTTCAAGTAGACAGGCAATGAATGGGCAATTAGCTACCTGCTCTTATGAGTATGTCACAATGCATTTGACCTGTGGTCTTAAGCACATTAATGTACAGACCTAAAGAGTAAACCTTGGAGAAACGGTTTAGTTGGATGTATTGATTACATTTTACAGTTCCTCCTATCTTTCCATCCATTCATCTACTGTATATCAAATACCGCAATTACAAAACCGATTTCTAGCCGACATACTCAATGTGTCTGAGAATATTCTTTCCTTAATTACATATCTACCATGACTATCATATATATAATTTCCAATATGAATGTATTGGACTTGCTTATTTTCACTTTACTTGCTTCAGAACTGCAATGTAAAAGGTAAAATGTTATAACTTGAAGACAATCAGAAAAGTTACTTCACTGTTTGTAACCACAATGCATCAAGTACCGTGTAGCGCCTGTACTCGACCACTCACCCAAGTGTGTAGGACCGGCACACTTAGTACTGTGATGTAGACTACGGACTGAAACGCACCAATCCATCAGCAGAACCCCACTAAAGAAAGCTGGAAGGGGCAACCGAGTTCCCTCATCACTTCCTCAGAGGTCTAACAGCTGCAGATGATGTGCAAAAAAGGCCAGGTTAATTTATTAAAAAGTAGCAATTTTGTAATCTCCTGTCAAGTAAACAGAGCTTGTAAGCGTATAGCAACTACTAATCTCAGACAAGAGTAAACTGGCAATAGAAGCAGTGTTTAGATTCTGTCAGGAATCCGCAGTGTGGCCTTGAAAAGGCAAAGATTCTCTCCTTCACACAGGCCTGTTCTTTCAGAGGTAGGCCTAGTTTCCCTCTGTTTTTGTGCATCTATATCTGTGGTATTCATAGACACTAAAGAACAGAGTAAAGTGCAAAGAACGCAGTAAAGTAACAATGTAACATTTATTGACGCTTTTCACAATTTCAAACACACTTCAGCCCCACAGAAATGACCAATATGAGAATTTCAGCCAAAGGTCAAACAACAGAGCACTCATTAATCCCTGATTTCAGAGCTTCACCTAAAGTATCCAGCCATCCGTCAGCAGGCTGAAGAGCATGTTTCTGGTTAAGAAATGGAACAAATGTTATGCAAGTAAGGAGTAAATTGGTAGCTGCTATACAGGAGCATTCTGGAGCGGTTCCAGCTACCTTGACACAGAATCGTCACCATTCCCTGGACTTGGCACTAGAAAAGCAATGTACACACACTTTCTCAGTCTCATAAATGGAAAGATTAGACTGAAGCACTTAAATGATAAATGAGTTTAAAAATGTGCAAAGTCAAAGCCATTTTGGGCTAAATTCTGGCAATAGAAACAAAGTGCACAGGTGTAAATGTGCTCAAAAGTAGGACAGAACAGAGGCTGATTCCTTTTAAATTCGGTCGATTCAGGAAATTTACTGAAATTCAATTTGTTAGTTGAAAAACCTTCATAGAACATCAAGGGCATTTTTCTAATTCCTTAACTGAATTGATCTGCTGAACTGAAATGGAGCTGATCCCAACCCTGATGTAGGGCAAAGTACTGTCCTGATGTGGAAAGTATTTCTTCATGCGGAGTTCATAATGTACAGAAAAAAATGCAAAATGCTCTCAGGTCATTCTAGACCAGAGACTGTTGTAAATTGGCTCTAGATTAAAGACAAATAGCTGAATAATCCAAAAATGGGACAAAGTGAACTGAATCTTATTTACATTACACCTTCTTTTCTAGTGCTCTCAACTCTACCCTTTTCTTCTTATGAGCAAGAGTCTTGAGGGCTGTAGATTAGCCAACATCCTGAAAGCCCACAGCCACTGCTTGGTCAGAATACAATACGCAGTATTCTTATTCGAATACACCTGTTCTTGTACCTTTTGCCGAATAAAGTCAAGGGTTGCATGTATTAGATAATCAGTGACATCAAAACTCCTATGAATTAAGTTTCCTCAATTGTAGGCCTAGAAGGCACACATCCCTATCCTCCACCACTGCTTAGTGTTCAAAAACTACACACCTTCTTCAAGTTCTTCATACAAAGTTCACACAATTACAAAATGACTTTGGAGAAATACATATATGGCTAAATAAACCAAATATCAAAAAAGTGGATTCCTATATTTTTTCCAATATGTCTTTCTTGTTGAATCATAAAAGAACTCAAACTGAAATATCATTGGCCGTGGTCATAGTGAGGAGAGTTTGCATACATAGCCAGCAGACGCGGGTAGACACCTTGAATTATGAGCACCCTTGAAAGAATTGTCCAGTTTTTTTATTTTTATTTTTTATATCATTTCAGTTTTAGAGTATGTCTGGCAGTTATTGTGTGCAATGAATTATATTTGAGATATTTAGACATTTCTCAGAAGGAAATGGTTCTTGCTTGTGCAAGACCAAAACATCTTCATGTCATGTTCATCAACAACTCTTGAAAATGGGGGTAGTTTTCCATAAAAGGGATGTCAGTATGCCAGTTCACGTTCCTTCGTTGACAGCCTCTATCTGCAACTCCTAATCCATAAAGTCAGGTTCCAATACATTTAATGTAGCTTGAAACGCTCCTCCCTTTCAAAGCCATATATAACTGTAGCTTCAATTTCAATTCATATGCAGCTTGGCTAACATTAGGTATGAGAAGTACATGCAGTGCAATAGTCCCTTGGCCAAGCCAACTGCATCTAAACTACACTTGTCTGATCCTTAACCTTGGGAGTGAGGAGGTTGCAAAAAATATATTTCTGTTAAATTGCGAATAGATTCTAGAAGAATTACTATGACAACAGCTTCTAGAAGCTAGCCAGTGTAAAGCTGACAAGTCTTCAAACATATTGTATCTAAAATATCCTTCATTACACACAAAATTCTCAGCCAAACAAAAACATACCCTTGACCAAAACGGAAATATAAAAAAAACTCCAGAACATGAACTATCCCTTTAAATTAATCAAGGGCTAAGCCCTTAAAACAGTAGCACCACTAAAAGTTCACCATTAAAATAATGTTCTACACATGTTATACAATGTTCCAATACAGTCTCAATCATGTGGCAATCCTCATATAGCTCCATTCACAAACATGAGAGCAGACCCATCCTTTGTCAAAACAGAATAATTATTCAATGCCATTTCTTAAAAAGATTAATCATATCAGGAAATTGGACACTAAACATTGGCAAGCAGGGATAATGCATCAAGACTCTCATTATCTTTGTTGCGTTATCAACAGCCAGAATCAAAACTAATTTATCAGTGAATGAATGGCAACTTTAAAAACAAACAAGCAAAAAAAAACCCACTGTCCATACTGCAAATTGCCTCACACATATCAATGTCATCTGACAATAAACATAAATCTCTGATAAAAGTAGTTTGAAAATGGGTAGCATTTAAAGACTCCAATCAGAAGTACTCCAGTTGCATCATCTTGCTGAACACCATTGTTGAGGCACAGATTAAAGGCAAATATTGCGTAAAATCATTTTCCACTGTCCTCCATAGAATTGAAAAAATAACGATTTCCCTGGAGCTGCACACATTCGTGCAGGATGATACTCCCAATTTATGACATGCATACATCTCACTCAGCTCTTCAAACTAGAAAATGCTTATTTTTAAATCAACAGTGTACTGGAAGACACATTAAATTAATCACAATGAAATTCAAGATATTTCCAAATAATGGAGCAAAATATTACTCAACATGAAGTGTTTTATATTTTCAAACCTTAAGCTTAAAATAATATTTTAAAACTCAAGGCTTTATAGATGGACCATTCAATTTACTATCCAGCTTGTATTTCTATATTTACATACAATAGCCTTTATTCTGATCTAAGGCAATCCTTCCATATCAACGCTGTCTATACAAAGCATGTTATATCTGGAGACGGACGGAGAAACTATTGCTCGGCTTCCTTGAACCGTCCTTATTGAATCCCTGATTAATTTAACGTTTCATGATTCACCTGCACATGCAGGTGCTAATCCTTTGCAACTCTGATGAAGGACTCCCGAATTTTGACTTTCAGAAGCGCTGCGATGCATAGGTGTGTTTTATTCGCTCGTGCACCTATTTTCTCTTTACTTTCCGTTCTGCTTCCTCCCTTCAAAAAAATCTATTTCTTTGTCATGGAGAATGTAAAGTGGAAAGATTTTACTTATAGCAAGTCATCCAGTTAAGATGTCCATACATCTAGGGGAAATGTCTGGACAAACGCGTATTAAAAGGAACGCCCACTGGAATTCATCAGAAAGGTATTCGACATTCCGCACTAAACCAACCACTGACACCGATTCAACCAAATTGTGTCCATGTGTTCTTCCTTTTCGTCTGGTTGCAGTAAACTTTACTGACATTCAACTCACCCAGTCGCCAAACCTTTCTAATAATTGACTGCGATGGGTCTCACAGTATGAATTTGAGCACTAGCTAAAATAAAACTAGTAGCTAGCTAGCTTGTGCTATGGTAGGACTGGGTTGCGAGTAGGCTAGTGACGTGATGCAGAAACGGCTGCTATTCCTAACCGTCACGGAATCAACTGAACGACCGAAGTAATTTTTGAACAGGTTTATTTTGCTTCTCGGTTTCCGTCTGCATTTGATTTAGGATAATGTTAAGTTAGATAGCAAGCAAACCTTACGGAACTTTGTGATGGTCCACTTAAAATGTCGTTAACGCCGGCTTGCTCCCTGTCTGGCCATACCATACAAGACCATATCTACCAAAGTAAACCCATGAATTAAGTTACACCTAGTCTAGCTATCCTTATGGAAAGTGATCAGGCGCCATTCCATTTTTAAACGAAACAGCTATTTGTTTTCGTATTTTCAGATTGTTTGACTAAACGGATAGATACTTTGATTTTGGTGGTTACACACCGAATTACCTAGCTAACTAACGTTAGCGCTCTAACTTTAGTTCAGCCAGACGAAAGCAGCGGTTGGCGTATTCATTGATTGTTTCTTAATACAATTTTTAGAACTTGACATTGTTGTAACTTAATGTGACAAATGAATTGCTCTCGCCTCGCATGTAATGCCAAAGGCTCGTTATCAGCAATAATGTTGGATGCATTTTCGAGAGGAAGACGTTTGCCAAACATCTAATGTTAAACTAGTTGACTAGCTAGCTAGCTAATGTGCGAATGCTGAAAACTTGTACAACATAACGTTACGTTAGCTAGCTAACGTTAGCTAACAGACCACAAAGTTGGCAGCGTTCCGTTTGTGAGGACACATGAAAGAGGTGAGGTGAACACCTCACTGGACGTCTTTTTTCTCTCTCACATTTTTTGATAACACTGTGTTCAAATTTGTACACATTCTGTTATGATGCTACCCACCTGGAGGGAAATCAAATAACTTTTACGCGAACTTACCGAGCTAAATTGCTTATATTAGCTGTCAACAGCCTCGAAGTCTGCAGCCTGCGATGCACAGACAGCAGCTATCCACATACTGACATACTGTAGCTGCAGCACCTCTAGACGATAATGGGAGTACTGCACCGGAACGGACCACCTTGTCATGAATTACATTTCAGCGCACAAACGCTGCCTGAAAATATGCAACAACAAAAAATAAATAAATAAACCATTGGGAATCAGGAGCCATAACTGATTGATTACGGATTATTCACTTACTGCCTTCAAGTTTGCATTGATGTTGGATTTAAACTCACAACGAATTGAGTGTCCAAAAAGTGCTAATAATTTTACTGTAACAAACAACATTTGGACATAGAGCTGGAATTAATGTAACCTTTAAAAAAATCAAGGTTGCAAGGAAATCCAATATTTAAATGTGCATATTCTAACTAAAATGGCAAACTTGCAAAAAAAAAAAAATCAATATTTTGCTATTTGAAATCAGGAATGGCTTGACTGATCGTGTAAGAGCAGGGAAGTATCATAAATATTATAACAAGCCAAACAAAACGTTATTCTAACTAAACTAGGTATTACATTCAGTAAACCTCTGTAGATGTCATAGGCCTCTGAATAGACTGGTTGTATTCTCGACAAGATTCCATTCCATCCCCCCACATTGCTCCATGGGGGATTGGCCCCTGCTTAGTCAAATCAACTAAGTCCCTTTGGATAAAAGCATCAGCTAAATGGCTATAATGTTATCTACAAATTATCCACGATCTTAACTTCCATTTGAAGTGTATCAGTGAGTGGAACCCCACCATCCTGCCCAGGGACATTTCATTGACAGCCTGTTCATTCAGCTATAAATCTTTATTCTGTATGCTGCCTTTTACAAAAAGGTTGTCATACAATGCTCACATGTTGATACTGCACAGGGCAGGGATATCTACTGTCCTTGTGAAATTGTCAGCTGTGGGCTGACCCCATGTTGATCTATCTGAAAGTTAAGAATATTGACCAGTGCACATTAAGCTTCCTATTGACCAGAGGTGGACAATACAGAGGCACGTTAGTTCGGAAAACGTTTTGCTACGTTTTGCTACAATTTCTGTGTTGAACGATAGGTTTCCTCGCAACGTTTTTCAACAGCCTTGGTTGTTGTGTTGGGGGTGTAGGCCGAATCAATAATGGCGTAGGACTATGCTTTAAAGGCCAGAGAACGTCTTCTCAGACGCCATAGGGGTAAACCATACTATGTCAGTCAATCTTCTCATGGTTTTCAACCGGATATTCAACCACCATCTGTTTAAATAAAAGCTTTGCTACGTTTTGCTGGGTTGAATGTGGCCCAGGTTCAAAAAGGAAAAGTCCTCCCCAGTAATTTGTTCCTTTTGCCTGGATTTTCTACAGAGGGCCATTTACCAACCTGAAGGACATTGTATTGTGTATGTTGCACACAATGATATTTGTTGAATATTTTAGAAAAAGTCTGCACATCAGTTCAGTCTGTTTTCCTGAGCAAGGTTATATGAAAATAATGCACACCCACGTGACATGTCTCCAATAAATGTGCCTTTAAATGTGTACAAACATGAAAAATGTTGTGGCTACATGTTGGTTCTATCAAAATGTGTGCTCTCTTAAACAAAAACAAAAAAAAAAGATAGTTTTTACATACAATAACACATTGTAATGTATTGTCTGATATTACAGTCAGCTGATGTTCAACATCAGTAACACTTTATTTGAAATGGTTTCTCTCCCCTTTTGTCTTCAGTGATTTTGGCAGATGGCAGACTCACCTGGCGGTGCTCCTTCGCTCTTTTCGCTGCAGCACTAGCTGAGCCATGCCATCATCATCATCACACAAAATAACTATTTTGTAACATTTAATAACATTCCTGATCCACACCACAAACCATCCATCCATCCATCCATCCAGTCCGCGCTGACAAGGTCAGGATTCATTTCTGGACCGTGGGGTGCATCACAAGCTCCTCAAGCCACTAGGTGGCAGCTTTACATGGTATTTCCTCCGTATAAATATTTAATGCGTTGGTTTTTCTGATTCACGGAAAGCCTTTCCTGACACTGTTAATTATTACCTGCAATACAAATTGTTTCCACCAGATGGCGGAGGAGCCCTTTGTGCGGAAACATGGCGTGGTTGAATTACTGCACAAATATCGGAGACTAACTGACTGTTATTATCAACCCGTGGTAAAGGCTGTTTGTTTTGCCAGCAGGCCTTGTCTGGGAGTTGTTTTCAGTCAAGGCTGTGATTTCTTCGATGAGATCGATGACACTGGAGTGAGTGATTCATTGCCCTATCTGGGTTTTATGAAGCAGAAATTAATGGGCAAACTGGAAAAAAAAAATCACAACAGAACGGAGTGTAATAAGATGCTTGTCTTAATGTTCTTATTTATTTATTTATTTATTTATTTGTTTCAGATTTTCCCCATTTATTTCCCAATTTGGTGCCAATTGTGCCCTATCTATTTCAATTACCCATGTTAGCTGGGGATACACCGCCTACGACCCTGTCCCCCCGCCGGTATATGGCTGGGCCCCCCAGGGTTTGTGGTTCAATCCCTGGTGTGGCTGCAATAACATCCGCATAGCTGTTGGGCCCTTGAGCAAGGCCCTTAACCCCACATTGCTCCAGGGGGGATTGTCTCCTGCTTAGTTTCATCATTTGAAAGTCGCTTTGGGTAAAAGCATCAGCTAAGTAGCATGCAACGTGAGGAAATTAGGGACATATTTCATTTACTGTGGAGTGGAGCACAGCTGGCATTCTTGACCCTGGCAGGGCTCCTTGGGTTGTTAGTGGCGCCCCTAGTGGCTCGCTAGATGCCTGCAAGTTAGTTACCATATGTAATCTGAAAATACATCTTCCGTCCAATCAGCAGGGGCCCTCTCGTAGTGGAGCTGAGCTGCGGTGCGTGTACAGCGGTCACAGGCGCACGTGAGAGTCCGTGAGAGTCTTCGAGAGGAGCGCACATGCTACAGCTGCTGTGCTCCCAGCGTGGGCGTGGGAGACGCGTCGGGGGGACAGTACGACGGCAGGAAAAGAGGGGCCCCGATCCTCCAGACACGGGGAAGGTGGAGGAGGCTCTGACCCGAGAGCAGCGCGGTCGGATACAGGCAGGAACTGGAGCCGTCTTCAGTCTGCCGCGTCCCGTACAGCCCTGCCATTTCAGCTGCGCCCGTCCGTCTTCCACAGCTGGAAGGATCCGGTCGTCCAGCTAGCCGCAGCAGTGGCGTCAATCGCTCGTCGGAGGACGCCGGGTTTCGGGGGAAAGGCCGGAGCCCGTGCTTGAGCACACTGTGTTTTTGCGCAAGTCGTTACTGCGGTCGTTCACTCGCCCTCGGCGACCCCCGCGATTTCGGGCACCGGATCCGGAGGGCTTGTGGGATCCGCCGCGCACGTCCGCAGCCAGGCCGCCGCGCCCACGCAGGCATGCGGGAAACTCCTCCGGCTGGGAGAACAGCGGTTGCTACGGCTACGGCCGCAAGCTGCACTCTTAGATAATCTGTCTAATGAATGACATTTCGAAACTCTCGAAAGATGCGTCTAGCAAGTCAGATAATGTATTTTCATCCGTGCTACCAAAACTCCCCTTTGGGATGTAGATATAGGTCAGGAGCTTCAGTTAATGTTCACATTAACCATCAGAATGGGGAATGTGATCTAAGTGACTTTCGCCATGGAATGATTGTTGGTGGCAGACATGGTGGTTTGAGTATCTCAGAAATGGCTGATCTCCTGGGATTTTCACACACACTAGTCTCTAGAGTTTGCAAAGAATGGTGCAAAATACCAACAAAAAAAATCCAGTGAGCAGCAGTTCTGCAGACAGAAACACTTTGTTAATGTGAGACGTCAGAGGAGAATGGCCAGACTGGTCAAAGCTGACAGGAACGTGACAGGAATGCAAATAACTACACATTACAATAGTGCAGAAGAGCATCTCTGAACACACAACACATCATAACTGTAAGTGGATAGGCTACAGCAGTACAAGTTGAAAAAATAAGTCCAATAAATGCCTAATAAAGTACTCATTGAGTGTGTATGAAGAAATCTTAAGTTGATATATGAATAAATTAATTACAAGGATCCCTCAGGGGTATAAATAGGCTAACCCAGTTTGGAAACCAGATTTGTTGGTGAATTAGGGAATTTGGGACAATGATGTGCTTCCAAATTAGTCAGTAAATCTGACATCTATAATTACTTTGATCTGAAAACATGGCAGCTTTTCATGCATTTCCTTCTACACAGTACTGTCTTGGAATATTGCGGTTTCACTGTCACTAGGCTTATGGGCTTCTAAGAGTTTGCGGTTGTTTGTGTCGCTTGGGGGTGATTTCACAGAACATGTTTGGATTAGCCTGATGTCGCCTGTGAAAATGGGAATCGTTTCGTGGAGTAGAGGTCATGATGGTGTTGAGTCCATCAGTAATGGTTTAACCCAAATAAATCACATATCTTATTTTCCACCCTGCCTCTAGAGTTAAGGCGTGACTCCCGTACCCCCACAGGAGGCGCATTACAGAGGGACCCATGCACTTCTCCAATGCCTACGATCCAGAGACTGCTCTACATCCTTCAGACCACACAGTACTACAGGAGAGCACCGAGCACTGATTGGAGGAGGAGCATACCTCCCACTGACAAATGCAGATGGGCACCAGCGGCGCGTTCAAGATCGCAAACGTTAGATAACATATTAAAACTTTTTTCTGTTCTGTTCTGTTTTTTAAAGGTTACTGCGAACAGAAATGGCTGCTACAGGGAAGACATGGACAGAACAAAAGTTGACAATTATTCGGCTGTTCAGGCGAGTTGTTGGGAGGAGCTAATGTACCGGCAACCCCGCGCTGCTGCTGCTAGCGAAGTCGGTTGTCACTTCTGACCTCTGACCTCTGGTCCTGGTCCTGGCTGATGACACATCCGAGGCTGAGGTTTCTGACCAGGAGGCCAGCGGGGTTCACAGACTCAGTAAGGGGGGCCACACCATTGCCAACGGTTATATTATCTAGTGATAATGCGCTGTTTTTGGTGGAAAAATAGCGGTGGCTCTTGGGGTGGCCAATGAAATTCCAGAGATGGCCAGTGCCATCCCAGCCACCCCATTGGACATGCCCCTGGCCCATCCTCCACCTGCCGCCCTTGCAGTCACTAAGTTTAAGCGGGATTCTCATTTTTGTAAACAAAAAAAGCAAAACTGCATCTGTAAACCAGTGGCAGCATTTGCATGGATCGATTGGACCGCTCAGTTAATACCGTGCCGATGACAGGCTGAGAGGAACAGTGCCGGGCCTGTTTGATCGGACAGCTCCTCTGTTTCTCCAGATAAGCTCCCTGGGAAGAGACTGTGTGTACCCCCTTAGCGAGACAGGCGTAGCCTTCCGCGGATGCACCGTGCTGGGGCGTCTGTCCGTGGGCGGGGGGGGGGGGGGGGGGGGAGGTGGGTTTCCATGGAAATGGACACTCCGCTCCAGCACCGGCGTTTCGCCGCTGTAGCAGAGCAGACGGGGGTTAAGCCAAGCGGTCAGTCAGCGCAGAGACAGGGAGAGTACAGGGCCAGTGGAGACAGAGCTTACAGTACTCCCCTACACACTGGGGTAGAGTAAAGAATGTGGGGTGTCTCGGTGGCGCAGCCTGTAGAGCACTGACCGCATGCTCATTGCGAGCCGCGACGTCGGCGGATCGAATCCGACCGTCAGACATTTGTCGCATGTCTTTCCCTCTCTCTCACTCCCATTCTTCCTGTCTCTCTATACTATACTGTCCAATAAAGCTGAAAAAGGCCTAAAAAATAAATAAATAAATAAGAATGTGTGGCATTGTCTGCATAGAGATGTGGCCTCCGCTCGCAAAATGAGTGACAACCAGTGAGGCACCATCTCTGTTATCTGTATCGTTAAGGGTTTTTGTTTTTATTACTGTCCTTATTCATGTTTGTTTGTCATTTAAAGGTACAATAGGTAATTTCGGACTTCTAACGGTCAAGAGAGGAATTGCAGCAATAAACTCAAACCACAACACTGCTTATCCCTCCACCTTCTCTGTGAACGCTCTGAATGCTCCCCCCACACACACACACACACACACACCATTGGCTGTGAGAATTAGAACCAATTAGAACCAATTTTCGACCAATGAGATGAGGTTGAATTATTGTGCAGATATACAATGTTTTGGTATACCGTGTTGGTCCGTCGACTGCATATTTTGAAACCGGAATATAAACACAGGCAAAGGGTGAGTCAATATGTCAGTGAGCCTTTTTCAGTGAGAGGAAGGGATTGTAACAATGTTTTAACACAAAAATCTTACCTATTGTACCTTTAATTTGTTGATTGTCTTTAGGTTTGGTTATTCTTTTGCTTATTTGTTGATTTGTTGTAGTGGTTAAGGTACATGACTAAGACCCACATGGTCGGTGGTTCGATCCCCAGTGTAGCCATAATAAGATCCGCACAGTCGTTGGGCTTAACCCTGCATTGCTCCCGGGGAGGATTGTCTCCTGCTTAGTCTAATCAACTGTACGTCGCGCTGGATAAAAGTGTCTGCCAAATGCCATTAATGTAATGTAATTGTTGTGAATTGCTTTGGCAGTATTGCTATATACAGTCATGCCAATAAAGCCTTGAATTGACTTAATAAAGTAAGAATTCTGTATGCAAAACCGTGATTCTCCAGGAGAAAGTCCTGACTGGACTGGAGAAAGAGCAGGGACACACTCCCAGATTAGAACTGGCACTCAGTGATAGAGGGGCATCCCATTCATGTCTGACCATTAGACTTCCTGGAGGACTTTTCAGCTCAGGGTGAATGGATGATAATGTTGTTTTTGGAAAATGGAATCATTGCAGCACTGCACTGTATGTTACATTGAAAATACTTGAAATTTCCCCCTAGAGTGAGTTACTTGTTACCAAAAAAAAAGTGCAAAGTTGCAGAGACAGGGAAATCAAGTAGTATCAGAGCTGTAAAGTGCTTTCAGTTTTTAGTTTTTATATTTATATTCTTCGCAAAGCTGCTCATCACAGAGGTGTTAGTGTTAACACTCTTGGAACGGTGGTAGATGTGGGTACAGTACTCATTAATGCCTCATGGTTGAGTCTTATTAAAAAATAAGAGACTATAATTTTAAAAAGGCAATAGCAATAGTCAAGCACAGTACACTGTCTAGTGTTAGTTCATCACGAACAGAGTATATGTTACATTGTATTACATTATAGGCATTTGGCAGATGCTCTTATCCAGAGCGATGTACAACAAAGTGCATACCCATAACCAGGGAAAGACCCTGGAGGGAAGTACAGTTTCAATGGGTGAAATAGGGTCCAATAGGGACCATATATAGTCTATTAAAGTTAAAATTACACTGTAAGAGTTAATTTAACACTGGGTGTTATACTGTAAGTGCTTGACAGCTGCTGTATTTAAAATAAAGGTAATGCAACATTACCAGAAAACTGATTGAATCTCATTCTCCAAGGAAATATAAACTGTTGCTCAATGCTGCCTGTTGATTGACAGCTTCATGTTACTTCATGAATTGTCATCTTTTCCGGGGCCACTTATCTTTTCTTCTGCTGTATTTGAACCAGGATGAACAGGACATATTTCCCTGTCCTGTAAAACACAGGCTGGGCATGTTAACACGGTTTTCATTTCATTTGTATTTTACATGAATGTTATAAGTTCACGTCTACATGTATTTATTAAG
The DNA here is from genome assembly GCF_963514075.1 of Conger conger. Lineage (NCBI taxonomy): Eukaryota > Metazoa > Chordata > Actinopteri > Anguilliformes > Congridae > Conger > Conger conger. The sequence goes on along the minus strand of NC_083774.1, from coordinate 30,541,918 downwards.
CATCCCTCAAGGGGGAGCTAGTGAGGCGTAAGAAAAGGAACATCGGACACGATTATATCAGAACACTTAATTACCGGTAAGAGGATCATTATCTGGTGTGTTGATCCATATATCAGTATATTAGTACATTAAAGCGTAATGTTTTGCATGTGCTCCATGTCCTTTCCAATTTTATAAGGCATAACTCAGTGTAGATCGACTGGGATGTGAGAACAGGGAATTGTAATACAGTCCGTGCCTTGGCCTGGCTGCAGATATTTCCGTTTAAAGGTTATCGGCTCCCGCATGTACACGTTAGGAACGTAATTATTGTGTGTGGAGTAAAGGAAAAGGCTTGGAGGAGCCCAACAGAAGCTATCCAGACTGAGGCCTGACAGACTGCCTTCTGCTGTAAAGTGCCTTTGGTTCTTTTGAAAGGAAGTTCTTTAAATAAAGTGCATAAAAAAGAATACATAGCATAAATAGAATTTGCATAGCATTTCAATACATTTGCAAGGTTATGAGCTAGCGACTAATTTTGCAGAACAATCTTTTTTTCTTCTTCTTCGTTTTTTTTTCTTTTTTTTTGCAAGGTCAAGAAGAAGTTTGGTGTCCAACCAACAGTGCTGAGCATTTCGGTCTGACAGCCTATATTTAAACTGTATTTATTTTGGACAAGATGCCAAGGCTGGTTCAGACACACCTACACCCAAATCACTGTTCTCCTCAAGCACATGTTTGCTCACACATTTTACTTAGATCGTTGTATTTTTTATTTTTTATTTTTTGCTGAACAAGAGGCAATGAAAGTATTCCCCAAAACCCACAGGCAGATGTTAATTTATGGGACAGACATAACAATATCTCTGACGTGCCCTTCATTTTTGCGACAGATATATCAATATTCCTGATGTGTCCCTCGTACAGCATGTAGTAAAGAACCTTCTGGAAGGACAGACCTTTGAGTTGCTCAAGTCCAGGCTTGAAGTTCTCGGACTGTAGGGTTCTGCACTGCTTTTATTTGTTTCTAAATCTGTTCATTTCATTTGTCTCCGCCTCCTTATCATCACCTCCGTTCAATTGACAGCAGGAGGAGTGAATTTAACAGAACAAACAAACTGTCAACGCTTGAGGCATTTGTACTTCGAATATGAATGTCGTTTCATTGTATTTCTTTATCTTACCATAGCTCACGGAAGTCATAACTCAACCAGGTAAATGGAATCGAGACATTTTTCAGCCGTTCAGGAACAACACCATTCCAGCTGGCAGAAGTCGTGTTATTGTAATTAAAAAACACAAGCCCTGTCTTTAAAAAGAAACCCTCAATAAATTAGCGACAATTAATTCCTTCAGTAATTTATTAAGGTAGCGGCAGCTGAATTCCACAGCTGCTTTCCTGCAGCCAAGATTCTTATACTTTCCACTTGAAACAAAAACAGGGAAGCCATTTCTTAAAGTTATGCCAGCAAAAAAAGAAAATGTCAGTGACTCTGGATGTGTCCGTGCCCAAGGAGGTGAATTCTGGGCCCTGCCGGAGCATGTGTTATTGTTAGCTTGTCCTTCCAGACGTTCATCTACCCTGTGCTGTAAAAAAAGGAGGAAAATAAAGGGTTGACTTTTCACTGAAAAAGTGCAAGCACAAGGGACGAATGAAAAGGGTAATGTTGTGTCTCGTTTACGTTGGCGTGGAGGAGCTACTGGGTGAACAGTTTGCCCGCTGACGGATTATCCGTTCCTCCACCCGCCTCTTTGCCAGTTTTGAAAACGAGGAACTGTTCCAGGAGGCGATGGCAGAGAGGGGGGTGTTATACGTCTGTGGACAAACAACAGGTGGATTTGGTCCCTCCCCCGTCCCTATAAGAAATGAAGTGGGCGTATTGCAGCAAATCTTCTCTGCTCAAAAAAAGAGTTTTATTTTTTGCTACTGTACCTGCCACATAGGCGGAACGGGACTGGGCTGATGCTCATTGGCTGGCTGGTTGGCAGCCTCAGAAAGCTGTGCGTTTGGCGCTGTGCTAGTGCCGTTCGGTCATGACCCTGTCTGTAACCTGTAATCCGGCGGCCTTGGCCTGGGTAGCGCACGCACGTACTGGGTAATTATCGTTGGCCGGAGCAATGAACGGGTGTGGCACAGTGTTCGGCTTGTGTCGATCGTGGCCCTCCTTTAGCCCGATTCCCTTCCCTCCCTCCTGTTATCTAGGGATGCTTGATAGTATCGCGGTCGTATCAGACAGAAACTACGCGCGCAGCCGGTACCATGCGTCAGCGTGATGAATCGGCGTACATGCAGCAGGGAGGCGCTGCATCTGATGCTTCATTCAGGCTCAAAACATAGCCCAAACGTAGTCATCTGAGTCTTTTATTTATTATTTTCAGTGTATCATTTTACCAGCGATACTGACAACACGTCTACAATCTATACAATAGCTCTCTGGGCTCTGCCCTCTGCTTCATAATTAAGTCAACAAGTTGAGATATATTTGAAAATAGAATTTGCATCAATTCCGCTTCAAAAGTTGTCTTCTGTGCTATTCTATTTCCAATGTGAATGTGGAAACAGTTTCAGTTTGCAGTCACACTATAATGTAAAACAGGGAGGCAGATATTAGCATTGGCATCAGCCGATGTGGCCAGACTTTATTGATGTCGGTCCAATAAAGTCGTGGATCGACTGCTGACTCACGGTGGAATGATACAATCGACCATCAACTTAGCAGATATGAAAATGTACTGCTAATGTAAACATATGTACTTGCCTAAGGCGCATTGAACTGGGGCAAAGGTTTTTAAAGGCTCTGCCTTCATGTACACAAATTATTTCCACCCCAATCAAAAACAAAACCAGGTTGAGTGCTTGCTTAACATGATTAATTCGATTGATGAGTAGTGAAAGTTTTAAATTCACATCAGTCGCCCATTTCTAAAGAAGGAGGGGCAATCTTTCAGTACACTAAATTATTCAGTTAGGCCAGGATTTTGAGCACTGCAAGGTTTATGTTTGGTTGTACAGGCAGTGAGCCGGGAATCGTATAAAACTGAAGTTTTCACTAAAAAATATTATTCCATGCACTTTCAGGGACAGAAAGAGCCTTCTAAGTCTCAACCGAAATGAGAAGGTTCTCTCTGCAATGTTGGCTTTTCAAAATACCTCACTTAAAAATGTCACAGGATTACTATACTTTGTATTTAAAGTATGTTTAAGATGAGGGGCTAACTGAGCAATAACAGATGAATAAAATGAAACATTTTTGAGATGTGAACTTTCATGCTCTAAACTGTGCAAAATAGAGAAAGAAGCTTCTAATTCTCAGCTCACAAGTTTCTGATCTGCTTAAAGCGGAGGTGAGGCCTTGCAGGAGTCAGAAGTGCAGATCAGTACGTTTAAACCTGTCATCCAGGGCCTTTGGAAGTTATATTTCAGTTTCCTGCCATTTGCCCATACGATTGTCTGGGAAGCTTCAAGTGCTATAAAATACATTGTTATTTTTTCTCATATTGAAGCTTTTCCAGTTTTAGTCCTTTAGGGGGGTAGGTGGGTTGTTATTTATGACACAAATATACTATTGTATCAGCTTTGTGATCCTGTGTAGTGAAGGTCAGTGTTGTTTAAAAGGGAAAAGACGGTGACGAACTGTACTTCTTCCACTGAGAAGCCCTCATAATCTGGAAATGACAGTGAAAAGCTTTTCCTGAGGCATACACATTTTGTGACTGGCTCCCCTGGAGGCAGAGGGAGGTTATTAAGCCACTGAATCCTTCGTTCTTGATCTCGTTTTCATTTTTAAAAACTCTAAACTCCCGGTTGTTTACGGTTAGGATTATACCAGAGCACGGGGAGGGGCCTGGGGTGAGTATGCGTCCACACATGTACACGGGGCTATCAGCGATCCGTGAGGCCGGGCTCCTCGAGTCGGTGTTAGTAGACCCTAGGGTGGGCACCTGGGCTCTGTTTCGTGAAGCAGGATTTATGAGTTAGCTGGATAACTGCACTGAGTAAAACCTGGAACTTTACCAAATGTGGAACATGGACTGAAGTGAAAAAAGCTGTTCCAGGTTTTACTCAGTGCAGTTATCCAGCTAATGCTGCATTCGCTTGGATCGCAGTAGATGGTACAGTAGCAGAACAGCAGTTTAGGGTCGGTACCGGAAACAGGACAGGTTGGCAAGCCAGCAAAGAAAACATATTTTGCGATGATGATGTTGCTCAGTAATTGTCCTATAGTGCAGGCAGTTTCCAACAGGGGTTGGAAAAGCAGGATTGTGTTTGGTATAGCTCTTTATCTATGTTGGGGGGGGAATTCAAAAATGTACTTTTTTTTGGGGGGGGGGGGGGGGGGGAGGCGTTTTTCATGTCCATTTTGTGTTGGTCTCTTGTGCTGTCACACCCGGCTAGGAATAAGTTGAATATAACAGTAAAAATAATTTCAAAGTTAAACTGAAAGTGCCATTTTTTTTTTTTACGAGTTATTTTCCTTCCTTATCACGTTTAACTATTGTGCTCCCGTCGACTATAATAACATCCCGTCATTTAATAACATCCCGTATACGGTGATCCATGTGAACACAACATAAGTCAGTATACCCCCTCCGCCCCGCTTCCTCTGAACTGAGACACCATTTTCACATACTGGGCTCAATTCAGTTCTCTTTCTCTAGGACCACATACCCATGGAGTGCACAAACTGATTAGCTTGGGTTTTCTGGTGGGTAGGTTAATGGCTTTTTAGGTTCTTTTTGTAAGCTTGAAACTCAATAGGAGATAAATTGCTAATAGTGCTCTTGGAATTTCTATTTTGATTACAAAGCCTTCTTTAGCTCTTGAATGTACTCTTAATGATTTGATAATCTCATTGTTTTAGTAACCATGCTGTGCCACACAAATTTCACTTTCTAATGAACCGTTTCAATTTGTATCTGTTGATTGAATTTCATCTGTAGAATTGATATAATTGCCGTGGTGGCGCGACAGGCTAAGATGCAGCGGACTTGCAGTTTGTTGCAGTTGCACACCGAGGACCGGGGTTCGATTCCCGTTTGATTCGATTCCCGTTTGATTCCTGGTCGCTGCTCCCGAGGGAGGGACTTGGCAGGGTTAGCGAGCACCACAGCACCCCAGCACCCCGGGTGCCTCGGAATCACGGTCACCAGCATGAGTCGAGACGGAAGAAGGCGTGTTGTTCTCCTTTGGGCGGCGGAGGGATGGGTTGTGGGCGGTGTATCCCCCAGCTAACACTAATTGGTTTAGATAGGGTACAATTGGCTACCAAATTGGGAGAAAAAGGGAAAAATCTGAAATGAATAAAAAAAAGAATTGATATAATTGTTCTTATTTTAAATAGCACCATACGGTATGCAGTAACAAGAGGTTTTTCAATGTAAGGGAAAAAACGAAATGCAAATAAATGCGTTGTGATTTAACAGAATGTAGTTTATCCCTCCAAAATATACGCTATCGGCTTTTGGAAGTTTTTATTCTACTGCAGTCGTCTGTGCTGCAGTTTAGTGATTATCACCATCAGGAATATGGCTTTCTGTGAGTGTCCAAACGTGTAATTTTAAAAGGAGAGAACGGAGAGGAACCTTTCCCAAGGAGGGCCGTGCAGTTCCATCCCAGAATAAACCGTCCTTTAGAGTGATTATCGAGGCCCTAGAAAGGGCCAAGACCACAGACAACACACTGCGCATAACAGGATATCTGTTTTTTAGGATATTTCAGGGAAGATGACAGGAGTAGCTGTCGCACTATGAGGCGAGAGGGAGAGGAGGGATGGTGTGAAATGGGGAAGGAGCGTAGCGTTGTGGGTGAGGTCAGGGCACGCTTTAGCAACACACCCTTCTCATTATGACTGCCAACACACGCCCTACGCAGCAGGAAGAGAAACCACAGATCTGTGTTTTGTATATTCTAATGGAACAGAATAATTGGCTGCAGGGATGTTTTTAGGTTTAGAAAAGATTCCGCACGAAATACAAGGCTGAAGGAATCCAGGAATGTTTGTAAATACAGCAGAAGTGTCGTACATCCATGGACTATCGTCAAATCAAATAGCGTATTTCAGTGTTTGTTGTATTTTCAAATTAATTACAAGGCCTTTTTATCGATATTTGAAACTGAAGCAACTGAAACCAAGGACAGCTGTCTTTACAATGTTCTGGGCCTTTCTGGAACTATGAAGAAAGTTTGAACCGTGAAATGGCTTGAGTTGAGAGGATTTATTTAGCTAATTTGATTTAGCCCTCTTCCTATGACCTTATATGTTGATATTTGGGTGATCTCCTTTGAGATTTGATAAAGACCCTGGAAGTTCACATGAGGCTGTTTCAGGAGTAAAAGTGTGGGATGAAACAAACCCCACCTCCGGCCATTTTGATTATTTCAGATTGCCGATTCCCAGAGACCATTTTTTGATTGGAGGAAAATTGCTGTTGAGAGGTAGAGCTCCAAGTGGCAGACTAGTGTCAGGTGTGTGAGTCCTCAAACCATCCCTCTGCTCCTGTGGGGACCTTCCCCTATCCTCTGTTTTACTTGCTTGCTTGCAAACGTCCTTCAGGACAGAAGATGCATGTTTGATTTGCTGCAATAAACAGACTGTGGGGTAGCTTTAGGACAGAGTAATAAAAGTGTTATTTCAGTGTTTTATGAACAAACACCACTGCAAGCAATGGAGACAACAGGGAAAAGAGAGGGACCTGTTTATACTTTATTTATTTAAAACGCTAGCCTGTCTTTCGGTATAATGTGGCTTTATTGCCAGGTGTTCAGTTTTAGTGTATGCTTTTTATTGGCAGGTTTTGTACGAATTTAAGGATATTCTAGAAGTTTCTGCAGACAAGCCAGCTTTACAATGCCACAGTTCAGGGGTTCAAAAAAATTATAGAGTTGATCTATTTGAGCTTGTGAAAAGTGTGCAATAGTAGTGGGATGAGAAGTGGATGGGTTTCCAGTACACAGAGGACTGGATCGGCGGAATTGTAATGGCATCAGTGTCACCCGTGGCTCTCTGCAACAGTTCATCTGAGGTGCATCGGACCACACAGGCGGATTGGGCTGCAGATCCCACTCATGGGAGAAACAGGGAAATCGAACACAGCTGAGCCTCCCGTGTCACAGCCAGCTCCATGCTCCTCGCCTGTCCGTCTTTGTGTCAGTTCAGGGGAACACCTAGCTGGAGTTTGTTTGTCATTTAAATTCGTTATCCCTGAAATTAATAGGGAGCGCGGCTGTTCCGGGGCAGGGCTCCTTCTTTTCTTTTCGCGTGAAACGAAACTCGGGAAAGTCCACGGACAATGGGAAACAAAAAACCCCAGGCATTGAGTGGGAGTGAATTAAACAGAACTCCCCCGGGCCAAGCTCTTTCCGTAAAACGATTCTGCGGTTTTCCGGCAAAGCCGGTCCGGGTAACAGCTCACCTGAAAAGAGGACGGTGAACCATCGATACGTGACACCGAATAAAGGGGAGAGCCTTTGGCTGGACCGCGCAAGTAGGCGAATGATTTTACGCAGGGTCGCCCACGTGCTATATACTGTATGTCGTCGAGCCGACTGACGCTTAGGCTTTAATGTGTGTGCGCTGGAAATGGTAAATTCTCAGAGAGGCCCCGCAGGTAATATCTGCAGAAGAAACAGATCCAGGGTTTCACTGAAACCCTCCCCCATTCCCTCTGTGTGGAGGTATCCAGGGAAACAGCCTGTCAGTGACTGGCTATTACACTGCATTCCTCCACTGTTTGATTTCGTCTGCAGCTGCGAGGTATTCCCGACTTAAACTCTCATAGATTCTTACTGATGGATCTTGCGGACAGTCTTCAGTGGGACTGTGGGAGCGTTTACATAATTGCATAAATGTTCAGGGTCTTTCCTGTACATGATGGAAAGTGTGATTGAAGACACAGGCCTGGTTTCAATCTTCATTTGTCCTTCAAGTTGAATTATAAGCAAATGTGTTAAAGTGTTGTTGTTTGTTTCACAAACACAGTTAAAGGAATACAATTGTTTTTTGGCTAAGCTGTGGTCCAGTGTTTATAGTCAAAAAAAGTCTCCTCCTCCATCTTTAACCCTGTCCTCTCACCTTTGAGTGCCCGACTTTGGCCATCTAGCTACCGAAGCCAGGTGGAGAGGTAGAGGTAACCTTACTTACAGGTTCAAATGAAAACACGCCGACTCCGTGCCACTTCTCTTCCCCCGGAGCACTTCAGCTATCGCCATCTTGGAAGAGCGATTCCAAGGTCAGATCAAGTTTCTGAATGAGCCCTGTGGTCCCGACCACATTTTAGAAGAAAAGATACAGGCAGAGGTACAAATCCTGCACAGTATGCCTTTAATATCCATAAATGAAGCCATTGTCATTGATGAATTAATGTCATTGATGAAGAACAGAAAACAAACACTTCAGAGTCAAAGTAATGAACAGATGTCAACTTAATGCAGGTCAGTAACACTTCCAGTTACTAACACTGGCACTTTAAAAAAAGATAAATCGATTTATTCATCAACAACAGCGTGAAGAAACCCACAGTGTAAACCGTGCTTGCTGAAACCGTATCTTCAAAGCAGGCGATTTAATGTGAAATTGATAGTTGGCGGAAAAGTGGATGCTACTTCAGTTGGCATGAAGTGTCTGGCACAGATTGGAACTGTAGAACAGGTAGAGACGACGACTGAGTGTTTTCACCCTCCTCGGGGAAGAAGGGTTTTTCGATACCCCACACTTACAGTGAGAGGCTCAATGTTGGAGCCCATCCTCTCCCATGGACCGCGGGGGGCACAATTGGCAAATTCCAAAATCAAAATACAAAAAAAACACAAAAGGAAAAACTGCAAACAAAACATGACACAACACATTTAACTGAAACTATAAAATACACCAGTCTCAAAAACACAGGACTTAAAAGGTGCCTTCAAAGGGTGACTCTTCACAAACTCTCTCAACACTGCAGAGGCTACCAGCTTTGTTCATTTTGGCCAAGTCAACCCAGCTGCTGGAGCCCGCCCCAGGCATGCAGAGGCTCTGACACAGGGGAACCTAACACTCAATCTCCCTGCGAGTCCCCCTCAAAAACAAAATAATGACCAGGATCTGACGATTCAAGAAAGAGCACTGCGACGTTGATTGTCCTTGGATTATTGACTGTACTTGTCCTTGACAAAGGTGGCTGCCCTTGGCTGCGGGGCGTAAGGCCCTGCCAGTGGCGGCCTCCTGGGGTTTTGGGGTTAGGGGTGAGGGGCGGGGGAAGGGGGTCTATTCGGCGTGCTTCCCAACAGCTTCCTTTAAGGTTTCTGGAAGTGCGATGGCCTTGGGAAGCGGCGCCGGCCAGTTCAGTCGTCCCGAGCGATGTCATCGCCCGCGGCTCCTCGCCCGCTCCGCCCCGGCGTGCCTCGGCCCGGGTGATTGACAGGTCCCCCACGCCGACACCGAAAGGCTGGGAGGCGAAAGCGCTGGACCGTGCGCGAGGTTCGTCACCTTCTGCCGGCAGCGACGGCGGACGACTCGCCCCTCAGACGGCCTGCACTTTGAAGGAGGGGTGACAGGAGTCGAGTGGATAAGTGTGAGCTGTTATGACGCATCGGGGGAATGAGCTTGGACACCCGCTCTGAACGGTTAACCTGCAGTGTTCCGAGCGAGCGCAAGCCTGTTTTACAGGGTTTTTATTTTGTTTATAAGTGTCGTATTGCTTTTTACTACTTCAATTAGATGCATGCTTCATTTTACGAATAAACGTTGTTCATCGCTGCTCATAGTTTGTACAGTATTTTGCACCTTTTAAACACCTGGAAATTTACAGCAGTTTTCTGTTGTTCTTATTCGTGACTCATTTCTGCTGTTGCAAACTTGCTAATTCCAGGATCTAATTATTAAATTCCATTTTTGAATACCTGCCTTTGCAGGGTTTTCTTTTGCAGAGGAGAGAGTGTTGTTGAGAGGACAGCACCTGTTTAGACCGTCCATATTTATTTCATGAAGGGACAATAATCCCAGCTAATTGAGGGGAATTTAGACACTGCTGCCACAAAATATATTTGTCATTTTTGTCCCTGGAGGTTTCACTTTGATGCCCAGATTCCTCAGACACACACAAGCATAAACTATTTCAAACACTGAAAGCCTGGATGTGGCCTTGTCCAAAATACAACATCCCAGGAGTGTGGGTTATTGCCTGTTTTTGATGAGGGACACCGGCGTTGCTCTTGCTGTCTGAGCCCTAATGGGGAATCAAATGAGGGCTGAATAGCGGGCGAGTGCCGGCGGACTGCCTGCTTACAAGCCCTCTCCTCTCAGGTTGCTTTCCGCTAAAGTGGGGCTGGCGTTGCCCATTAGTTTAAATTACGTGGCAGAACACGTCTCTGTGTGCGGCTAAAAGCCATTTTCATGACTCGAAAGTGGGAAGAAAATGTACCGTGGGCCTCAACAGTAGAATTACTCTATCATGTTGCCGCCATTTTGTGATCAACAAACCTCTTTTCCCAGGGCTGTGAGAGTACAGCCTTTGTTTCAAAACCCACCGAGTCTTCATCACAGCTAATTTACAAGGCACTGCATTAAAACCTGGACATTTGTGTTCCAATTACTGAGAGAGCATATTTAAACACTAATATGATCTAGTTAGCTCTCAGTGCTACCAGCATTGCTCAGCCTGTGTTCAATGTGCCCTATGTGTAAGGGTTCATGCAGCTTTGGCCCGTGTGTTGACGAGGAACAAAGGCAACATTGCTCTTCTTTGGCCGCACGTGTTTGTAATCCCCTCTGGTCATGCGTTTCCTCCTTCCCCCTCAGCTGAGCGTTTATTTTATTTGGGTGTAACCGTGTTGCCTCATCTGTCCTCGGATAGTTTCTTTGGCCATACCGGGGCTTGAACATGGCGGACAGCGAAGAGCTGCTTTGGCCGTATCATCAAAAATGTTTCTGTTTCTTCCCCTCCTCACTTTTCTCAGAAACCAAGCCTGTTGCGTAAGCAAGGACAAAAGATAAACAGCTGCTCGGAAGTAGCTTGGCTTGCTCGGTTGTGTTGGTGTGCGAGTGAGTGTATCCTAGTCCTCAACTGTAGGGTGGGACCATTGGAGGAATGAGGTGGATCATGAGCAACACATGACAACAGTAACTTACTGCGTATCACAAGCTTTCTCTTGATATTAATATCAGTCAAATGAAAGGGATTGTTCTTCCTAGAGTTTTTCCAATATTATTTCAGTACTGGTGTACGTTTTTCATTGGCCCAGACAGTTTCTGTGTATGAGGAAGGATAAGTGTCTGATATCCAGTGGCAGGTATCGGGCAGTCAGGGGTTTGTGGTCTCAAGCAAGAAAATACACTTCAAATAACTTCAAAGCAACTTGTACAGCAACGTTATGTTTCCGGAGGCTGTAGGTATGAAAGGATTTTATGACTCACTTTTTTATTGGGCAGCGCGCTCATAAAGTTCAGGAACTCCTGGCCTACAAGGTTTTTGGAAAAAGTACCAAAGGAGTGCTGACACTTTTCTTCCATCAGCTGCCAGCTTGATCCTTCTTAATGAGCCGTCTAATTAACTCCGAACAGTAGGCCCAATTAGCCAATCCATTTGAAGAACAAGATGACATGTGACAGCCGCTAGCCTGGCCAGTTCCACCTTCCTCAAGAGCAGTGGGTTCGCTCCAGGTACAGAGTCCTCCACTGCTTTGTGTTAATCCCTGACGAAGGACTATGGGAACCTGTCTACAGCCAGCTGCCACTCGGAGCCCTGGGTGCTCATGGCCATCTGTGAGACGGGTCAGAGTCAGGCCCAGTATGCGGATAGCCATATGGCCCTAAGAAAAGGCTCACTGTACATGCTAACACCGCTGAAAAAAACATCGAGCTAGGTTTTGAAACAGCTTGTAGCTGGTCGACTAGTTCAGACCAGCTCCCAGCTTGACATGGCTTAGCTGGTTGATTAGTTCAGACCAGCTTCCAACTCGACATGGTTTGACCAGCTCAAGCTATGTTTGACCAGCTACCAGTGCAGACAAGCGACCAGCGCTAGCTGATTGGCCAGCAATTACCCAGCTAGACCAGGAATTGACCAGGTTACCCATGCTGATTGGCAGTTTATGACAAGTTTTACCAGCTCAAGCTGGTCAAGCTGGCATAGCTGGATTTTACTGCAGGGAAGATATCTGCTTTTTTGGTTTCTTCCTCTATTGCATGTCTGGACAAATGTATCGTGTAACATAACAAGCCAAATATGCCAAGGTTTCTATTCTGCTGTCTGAGTTGGCTTGTTTACTGTTTGTCTACCGACCACAGAAAGCAGTCGGCTCAGTTCACATTTATTTATGCGGACAGTCTTGTCTAGATTGTTCACACAATGTTGAAAGTCAATCTGTACAGATGCACGCCACCATGCAGCAGTTACAAGATTTCACTGCAACACGGTGAAAATGAGGCATCACTGTACTGTAATGAACACATCCCGCACAAGAGCCATGCTTGGAGGGGACTTTTTCATAGCCAGTTCCTATTTACAGTTACAATGTTACAAAGAATAGTTTTCCGACCTATTATATGTCTCCCCCTTTCCTGCTTTGGTTACATCTGTAGTGAATTACAGCCCTCTTCCACAGTATTGTTCTGGCTTTAATCATGCGGCTGTCCCTTTATCAAAGGTCAAGGGAAGACAGGAGTTACATCACCTGCTTTTAGGTGATATGAGTTCCCACTGCGGCAAGTTGTTACACACCACCTACAGTAACTCACCGATTTGCACTTGTTTGGGGGCCTTTTGCTTCTTTGGATATTAGGATTCCAGATGTGGGTTGTTGTGCTTGAAAAGTCACCTGGGTGAAATGTATAAACAGCTGTTTGATTTAGAGTTCGGTGAGACACGTGGGAGCTCCAGTGCTAAGATCTTTTATCTGTTCAAGATCTCAGCATAAGGTACACAATATGAATCACTTAATCCATAATCCATGGGACAAGGGTGTCTGAGAGCCTCTGAATTCATAGGAGCAGGAAATCAGAGGCGAGTTATCTTAATGAAATAACTATCTTTGCCGAGCAATTGCTATGTGAATATTCCAGCTGGGGGAGGAAGGCAGCCTTGTTCCTGGGATCTGGGAGGAATCTGCGGCATTGCTGTTTTGATAAACTGCACTCCGGCTGAAGCTGTTGCAGTTTGCACATTTCAGTAGAAGTAAGGCCATTTCTAAGAACAGTCTGAAAAATAGTGTCACGGTGACTACTTCCGTGTTTACTTTATCTGGTCACCCATTGCTGACGGCCTGACAGCACACTTTGTCTTATTCTGTACAAAGTGTGCCGTTCCGCTTTCTTTACACTGTGTCCTGTCGTAAGCCGTAAGCACCGTGTCCCGTCAACAGTGTTTCTGTCTCATTTCTGGTCTGAATACCCTCTGCCGAAGACAATGGATTTTTATCTTGTCTCAACCTTCACGAGTCAGGCAAAGGACTGTAAAATTGCAGTTATGCTTCCTGTACAGTATAGTGTTCATCTCATCTTTTTCTCTTTTTTTTTGTGAAATCCTATTTACTCATTTTACATTGCCCAGAGGCATGGCAGCTCATGAATTTTTAAATAATTCATGTGTTCATTCATAATGTAAGGGTGTCAGTAAATGCTGCATTGGAAACAGTCTTTGCCTGCGTCGAGGGAACCCTAAAATAAACAAAAATAATGTCTAAAATACCCAGTCAACAGAATGTTCCAGTATTGCTTTAAAACCCGCTTTCTTCACACTGACCTCATCCTATGCTTTACATACATATTTCCATATCTTATCAATTCTGCCCCCTCCAAAGTGCGGGAAACGCAAGAGAACTGTCAGTCAGAATGCCGGAGGTAGGTTCCCTGAACAGTTTCCATGGTGACATAATGGGCATTCCAGCTCAGGAAAAAAAAACACTTGTTAGACGGAGGATAACGCCTCTGCACTAAGTTCAATGTTCTTTCAAACTTCTGCAGCACAACCTTTTCTTAAGTTTACTGTGATCTTAACTATCTTTTTAACAATGTTAGAACAAATAATAATGATAACGTTTATGTAATAAAGTACAAACTGTAAAAACAGTACTAAATTACATTCACTTTTTGGCATTGTATGATACTATTTACAAATAGTTATTACATCCTTGACTAATAATGTCTGTGTGGAGCGTTAGGATACCTACATTTTCAAAGTACTCTTGCAAGGATTGGCATAAAATATTTGGACGGATTGCTTTAAAAACTGTTTTGACTCATTTTCAAAACAGTCATTGTTTTAATGATCAGATTCAGTATCACAATGCATGTATCTATTATAAAAATTATTTTTCCATTCTTATCCCTGTATGTCATTACTCTACAGGCACTGGTAAACATGAACATTTTCTCTTTTTACCCATTTAATTATCTTGTTACTCGCAGCACAGAAAATGAAGAAGTGCATCCATAATAAAATCTATCACTCTGCATCGAAATTACAATGGCTGAATGCCTCTTCACAGTGCATTTCTGCAAATGGAAGCTGAATCTACAATGACTCTTCAATAATTAAATTTAGAAGCCCTTAGTTAATAACACTGGAGCATGAACCTGAAAGTAATCACAGAGGGACACCAAACACCATGGAACAAAATGGATAATATAAAAAAGATTAAATTATTTGCATTCTATTAAAAAAAGATGAGATTATTCTTTGTCAAGTTATTAAAAAAGAGGGACCTTGCTGTCTTTGCGAGTGGTTAGTCATTATAAAGTTTTATTAGCGTTTCTCTGCGCCGTGCGCATTGTGTCTCAAGCTCTCTCTGTAAAGTCACTTCCGATCTCAGCTCTTTAAAGACTCAAAGCACCGGCCTGTTCCTCATCAACTGTCTTCCACCTTTTAAATTGAATTTCTTCTCAAAATGTGGGGAAAGAATAGGCATGTCAGTGCATACAGTATATTGCATAGCGTATATAGTTTATGAATTTTAACATCATTCCCAGTGTGTAAGGATTTTCATCCTTTTGACATCAATCAGAATATATGGATGGTTATTTTTTAAAAGTAGAATAGGTTTTTTCGCCTATCTACCAGAAATGAGAGGAATAATGTTATGATATGTTATCATAGCTATGATACTGTGTTTTGTCCAATTCAGTACAGATACAGGGCCTCTGCTGCTTCCAAGTTCTGTCCATCTCATAACTGTGATTCTGACCTTGACCAGCTACATTCCTGAAAAACAAGAACAATGCTGCTAGGCTTCTAATACTGAACCAGAGCCAAACAACCTTACATAATGTAAATATTAATGTAGGTTAATGAGAACATTGTGTTACAGAGATATTGGACTTTCATGGAATGAGCCCTGCAGATTTTGGTTGCATAGAGCCAGCATTGATAGGCTCAGCTTGAGGGAGCTTGCAGTTCATTGGTCGCCGTTGCAAGATCAATGTTATCAGCACAGCTGACAGCCATCATGAAAGTCATTTGCTGACCTGATCGAAAGCCCCTGTGTTCTGGATTAAAGCAGTGCAGTGGAGGAAATTCAGTTCTGGGCAGAACTCCATCTTGCTTTTTGGTCGTAGCAGCTTGTTTTCACATCATAGAGAGTTAATAGATGCCAGCTCAGGCCTGGAAAGGTTGGTAGCCACTGTCAGGTTTCTGGGATTTTTGCTGGAATGTGACAGTGATCCAGGGTGACCCTCTCAGCAGTTGCTGTGCAGCTTGAATGAAATTCAGGGTCACAGCTCTGTTGCCGATGTATTAGCCAAATCCCTTAGACAGGATAACAGTCAATCAACCAATGAATCAATTATTGAAACAATCATTCTATAACCTTTCATTTTGTATAGCACCCTGTACAACCAGGTTCCATAGTGAACATATATATATGGAAGAAAAATATCAACCCAATTTGAAAAGAAAAGTGGAAAGTGATTCCTTGGTCCTTAAGAGGTGATGGGAGCTGAACTCCCATCATAATGATCAAGATCATTAAAAACACAAGAACAGCGCATGAGACACTGATCCAAAACAGAAGAGAAGCCAGCACTTTTACAGGGTTAAAGGGTCAGTTTCATAATTCATCTCTCTATCAACAAGCGCCTGGCAGATATCCAATATGCTTGGTTCAAAACGAAGCCTCAGCCCTTCAGTGGTGAACACTAGTGTGCTCGGAAGGAGTTAAAATGGCCTTCTCCAGTACAAATCCCCTCACCGTTTATCTGCTCAAAACCGCGCTGCCAATGAACTGCAAATTTAAAGTTCAAGTCTTACATGAAGAGAAAATGTCAACCATTTATTTTCGAAAAACCGGAGAGAGCTGTCCTGGAAAGGTCTGTCTGGCCTCTATCAATTTGTTGTTCCTTGTTTTTCCCAAGGTTGAAGAGCATTCAGATATCCTGGAAAGCATGCTTTTCAAATCAGCCCGTCTAACAAGCCGTCATTTCGTCGTCGGACAAGGAATGAAAATAGAACGGGCATCGCCTAATTGGGTTTTTGTTGTGTTTATGTGAACGATCCAACATAAAAATTGGCATCTGTTTTGTACTGCCCATTGCCTAATGAATTTATTTTTTGTTCATCTCGAGTAAACATGATGTTTGTTGTGACATTTTTGCCATTTTTACTCTCATGGCAAATGCCTGAGAGTAACTCCAAACATCTCTCTTACAGCAATTTTTGAAAATAAATATTTAATCATCCACAAATCCTCAAATACCTAATATTTTGTCCATGGCCTAATGTCCAGTTATGGCCAGTAACCATGCAGTGCTGGATAATGTAGGCTGCTGATAATCAGGCTGGCATGCTAATCTTATTGTTGCTGCCATCCCACAGTATTGAATTCCATGGGCACATATTATATATTACTCTGTAAGAAGACTCGTCCTTTTTTAGCTGTCTGAGCCATTGCTGCATGTCAGTGCTCTGTTATGTCAGTGAAAGCAGTTGTTACTGGTTCTGAGGTACTGAGCTCACAGAAAATGATTCATGCCCAGGACCCTCACACAATCTGGAACATTCTGGAATTTGTACTTGTCGCATTCGCAGGAGAAGGGAGATTTTAGGATTGCTGGGACAAAAGGATATGATCGTGCCATTTGGATATGAAAAAGGCGCCATTATTCTAAACAAACCAAAGAGCGGGCTGGATGTGTATAGCTGTGGGCTTTTGAGTTTTGATTCCAAGTGAACATAGTGTTTCTGTCTTAAAAGATTAGCAGAGTCTATTTGAGCTTAGAGAAGCTCAGAGCCAAGGGTACGCTGAAGAACCTGCCACTATACATTGATTTGCAGTTCTCACCATTCACTGTCAAAGTAGCAACACATAGAGCAGATGAAAAAGTGTGCCAAAACTGTAAATACTGTATAGTCATTCAAGCTGATCCTGGTGCTCTTTGGATGAAAGAGCATTTAACCAATACAACAATACAACCAATACAAGCCATTATGAGGATGCTAGTCAGAAAAGATGTCATCCTAATTTTTACAATATTTGCCTCCATTTTAATGGCATAAAAAACAAACAAACACAGAACAGAAAGTGAAAGAGGACTACAAGTTGTACCATGAACACTTTTTCAAGGCATCGCAATGTTGATCTTTAACATATTTTCTCTCCATCCATTCAGAACCAACTATCTAATTTCTTACTTTCCTTTCGGCGTCAGCATTTCTTGGAAACGTGTCAAGAGCGGAGATCCGGAGAAACCCGCTTCTCGGAAGGAGCACTCGTGTTTTGGATGAGAATCAGGCTCCGTCAAGGCCTTCTCTGTTTTCTGACGTGAAGAGATGAGCGTTCACAGGAGTTAACAATAACGTTCGCCCCCTCCGTTTCTTGGAAAGGAATGGTTTAGGCCCAAAAGATTTGAGTTCGCTTCGCTGGCCCTGTCGCAGTCTCCCCGACCCCCTGAATGTCAGACTCACAGGGCCCCCTTTCAGAATCCCTGGGTCTGCTTAGATTGCGGGTTCAGGAGAAGGTCTCGCCTGAGAAAAAAGCAGCGTTTACGCTGCTGCTTGTGAGAGACTGGCTCAATGATCTGGTTGAAGAGGGCTAACCCGGGTCAGAGCAATTACTGCAGGGGTAAAGAGTGACTGTCTGCTGTCTAAACCGCAGTGCGTCGCAAGTTCACGACAACAACAACGTCAGGCTTCACAAAGGACCATTTCAGCATGAACCTCCATTTTATGTGAATCATACCACATTCCCTGAACAGGGGAAATATCTTCCCCTGTGCAAAGCACTCCATAATGACTAAGTAAACCGCAGCATAAAGAAAAACAATATGCTATTGTTACACTTTTAAAAGGACGGTTTGTATTTGCTGGATAAACATCCCCGTTTTATTGGCTCGTTTTTTGAAACATTGAAGAAGCGTTTTTCTGGGATTAAAATGGTAAATCAATGCTCTGTCTTTCAAGATACATCAGGAGCAAAACTTTTGGATCAGGAGTGACTGTGAAACAAAAGGGAATAGTCAGCATGCACAATACATATTTCTTTTCTTTTTTATATTAGATAACCATGTTATTACTTCCAAGAGGCTCTGGTTGAAGGTGGTATTTTGGAATATTTGGAATATTCTTTCAGAAGCATACAGAATAAAATTTGAGTTCCTAGTTGGAAGCTCACTTTGTTTTTTGGGGAGTTTTTTGTTTGTTTGTTTTTTCCAACCAGTTTTATCCCCATATTTCCTTTTCTTCCATTATGGAAAGCCCAATTGTATAGCCCTCCTCCTCTCTGCCACACAGAAAAGCCTGTCATGTCCTCTGAAATTCCTTTGTGAGCCTCTACTCCTTTTTACTCTCCAGTCCACCAGTTGAGCTGCTCATTGAGTCAGAGAATAACTAACCATAAACTGGTGCAGGCAAACTGCAAGCATGCAATCAACCTGAGGAGGCAGTCTTGCACGTTGTGACTGGGCCAACACTGGGGAGTTGGCTGCCACAGTTGGCACTAGCATGTCAGGATTTGATACCAGATTGGAGTGCACTTTGGTTACAGTGTAACTTACACTGCTTCAGCTGGGTGAGCCACTCACTGGCCCCAAAATGGACACTATCCATTTTTACACCCCCGCCCGAGAGGGCAATTTCCACCTATTTTGTGCTAGTCCTATAAAAGTGTCAATATCTCAAAAATGATTTACTGCACACACATGGTTGAAGACTTAAATTAAAGAACAGGCTTGTACCATTGCGAAATTTCAGACAGAACAATGTCAGAGCATGCATATACAGTGTACACAAAAGTTACACTAAAATACAACAAAATAACAAAACGCCTTATATTTGTATAGTTTAGCACTGAATATCAATATTTAAGTCAAGGACCAACCCTGAACTGCTTTATATTTCAGCACTAACCTGATGTCAAGTTGTCTGCAAAACATGGTAAAGATATTGACAGGCATTCAAATTTCACGAGTCAAAACTGCGCCCAGATTTCCTCAAGTGTCCCCAAATCTCTCCAAATTCAAAAAATTTGCACCATCAGAAAAGCTTATTTTTCTATTTACACAGATTTTAGGATACAAAAAGGATTACTCATCCTTTGCTTTCTAACGAAACTGCATCACATTTAAAATTGAACTTTATTTCAAAATGTAGTTAACCAGAGCCTGTTAGCTCCATTAACCAGTACAACTGCACGTTTATCTATAGCAAATCCAAATCCTGTAATTATGCATGTCTGTATATTCATTCTACTATGCAAATGCAGCGATATTCCTAAACTGTCCATCACCTGAATATGATACACTATACCTTGTTGGAAAGGGTAGGAAACCCCTTACTAGAAGCTTACCATGTTTTACGTTAGTTTGGTACTGAAATGACCTAGCAATACATCTACACAACAATAAGAAGTGGTTGAAGATGGTATTTGCTTAGGTATATTCCCGGTAAAAATATAGTTTTCTTGAAAATGGCTGAATGGATTATAAAATAAACTTCAACGTTAGTCAGAAACCAGTCATAGCTTCAAAACCAGGTCGGAATATTTGGTTCCATAAATCGATCGAATCTAATCATTTGCAAAACAAACGTATATTTCTACCAAACAGAAATTTCTGAATTGAATATATTTTTTCTAATATTAAAACATGATCTTTTGATGTTGGGAAATAGCATCAAGGATTGTTAGAAAATGCCTTTTATTGCCTGAGTCTGTGGCGAGGTAGTCTTTTTAACAATCTGGCATTGCCGTTTTGCGGTTTTATAACGTCACAGTTTTCTGTATGATGTAAAGATGTAGACGACTCATCCGCATGGGGATAAAGTGGATAGGGTTAAATAAGTTTTCAGGGTGTGCCGCAATACAGGAGATTAGAACCTTCAACATTATTGTTCCAAATTCAAGAAAAACGACTGGCTTTTTGCCTGGCGTCGTTGTCATCCCCTTGCTTTCCAAAGTTGTTCTTCTTCAGCCCACAATCTCTCATTTTGGGAAGACTGAAAATATTCATCACCGGCTTAAGAAAGCGTTGGTGCAGACTGCAGTCATTGAGCTGAAGCTGAAGCTGATTCTGCTCCAGAGTAGTTCCAGAATGCAGGGAGAGTGAGTAATCCACACAGGGGAAATGGATGGCCACTTTTATTAAGGGAGCTAAATGGATGTGCCACAAACCACCGCTGACCAGTCACCTGAGTAACCATTGCTGATTTTTTGACAAGCTGGTCTGTCACGCAAAACGAGAGAAGACAAAAACAAGTGTGCATATGCACATGCATACGCACACACACACACCCACACACCTAGGTGCACAAACAAGCACAAACACACACATTACATTACATTACATTATTGGCATTTAGCAGACGCTCTTATCCAGAGCGACGTACAGTTGATTAGACTAAGCAGGAGACAATCCTCCCCTGGAGCAATGCAGGGTTAAGGGCCTTGCTCAAGGGCCCAACGGCTGTGCGGATCTTATCGTGGCTACACCGGGATTAGAACCACAGACCTTGCATGTCCCAGTCATTTACCTTAACCACTACGCTACAGGCCTCCCCACATATACACACACGCACAAACAAAAAGCCAGAGAAGTTATCTCTTTTTTAAGCCTGTCAACATGAATAAGAACATTATTTATACTTCGATTTTTGTGTTTTATTTCAGGCTCGCTGATTATTATACTCCTCAGTGAGTGGAAAACCTACTCAGCGCTCTGGGATATTGCAGTGAAGTTTAGAATGGACCCTAAACCCCAAACACCCTTACCCGTTCCCTCTGACCTTGCAGGGTCATTTGATATCAGCCATTCCCGTGCTGTTTCCGCTGCTCGCCTGCTTGTTAGTAAGTCCGCTTTCTTCCCTTTGTCATGAAAAAAAACTAAACCCCGGGGAAAGAGTTTGGTTGGACGCGCGGAGCGTTTATAAATCAACCTTGAAAGGGCCATCGATCTGTTGTGTGCTAGTGGCGCTCCATCTAAACACTGTTATTTCTAGAAAATATGTCAGAGAACAGTGTGCTCCATGGAAACACTCCTCTTCTTTGAGATATAGCCAGTGTCTCCAGCTTCCCTGTTTAAAAGGTGTTTGATTGTATAAAGTTAAGTGTGAGTCAGTCATTTGTGCCCCATATTTACAGGTCAATCAAAATGTACGAGCATGTATGTACTGGTATAGACCTTTGTGCTACATTGTTTTCCTGTCCGTGCATTTTTGGGAGGTCACCTGTGAGGTGTAAAATTTTATTTTTAATGTATCTGAAAGTATTTTTATGAAAGTGGAAATACATTTTGGAGTGTAGATGTGTTGGACCCACATGCACATTTACAGTACATTGAACACAGTAGCACACAGCTATTTTTGATACCTTGTCCAAAGACTTTAAATAGACAGCACTTTTCATGGTTAGATGCTGAGAGTCCATCAATTATTACTGTAAATCAATGGAAACCAGAGCAAGGTCAGTCCAGGCCTACACCAATTTTTCCTGTTTTATAGTTTAAAAGGAAGTTACAGGTCAGAATATATTTTTCACTCTAGGGGGAATTTTACACTAATGTATCTTCTCTTACAATATGGAAGTCATGGTAGTTGAATTTCTGGTTTGTGAGGGTGGGATGGACTGCAGCCAAATGTGTACTGAGTGAAAAGAGAGAGGTGAGACAAAAGAGGGAGGGAGGGAGAATGAGAGCGAGTGAGTGAGCAAGAGAGATAATGCAATAAATAATAATCCTGTCTCCACTGTCATATGCAATATCCACCTGTGAAAGAGGCAGGGGGTGGGGGTGCGGAGCTCTGATAGATTGTATCTTTGATGAGGAAACATCACGTCTGCTTTGACAATGATGCCTCACTTCCAATATTATATTATCTTATTTCTCCCTGCTGGTTGGCACACCGTGTCCTTGTCAGGAAATGGGGTCTACTGGTAGTGCAGCGATACTGTACTGTAGGTGTACTGTAGGTGCGATGCTTCGGCCCAAACTGGTGGTGCAACTGATAGTCTTGTATGCCACTCAGAGATGTGTGGGGTGCTACACGTTGGTGGTGGTTGAGGCGAGTTTCCCCACTCCTCACTGTAAGCACTTTGAGCGTTGAGAAAACGGCATATTACTGTAATGATCGATCTATCTATTTATCTATCTTCTATAGTATATGGATAAGTGTCATTCAACTTAGGGGGGGAGTGGGGTCTGCTGTGACACCATTACATTAATGGCATTTGGCAGACACTCTTATCCAGAGAGACGTTCAGTTGATTAGACTAAGCAGGAGACAATCCTCCCCTGGAGCAATGCAGGGTTAAGGGCCTTGCGGCGGATCTTATTGTGGTTACACCGGGATTAGAACCACCGACCATGCGGGTCCCAGCCATGTACCTTAACCACTACGCTACAGACTGCCCCACAGTTTTTTTTCCCGATCAGAAACAAGGGAGCCAGATGTGAGTCGCATTGCACCCGTCCTCTTTCACCTCGGATTTGAACGGACCAGTTTCGTGTCAATTTCGGGCTCCTAAAATACTGCATAACAATCGACACTGTAGCACGACAGACCCCGCTCTCCCCTACATGTCATACTTAACGTCACTTAAGTTCCAATCAGGATATCTTCTGTGTATGAGCAAGTGTGTAGTGTAGTATTGTATGTATTACATGTGTAGCATAATGTTGAGAGAATAGCAGGAATATTAATTGGTGTTTTCACGTTTTTGTTGGCAAAAGCATATTCCACATAAGTGTTGTTAATTGTGCCTGATTCTTATGCCGGTACAAATCACCAGGGACAACAGTGGGTATTGTCCATAGTGACAAATCCCTTGTACGTTCTAGCTGAAGGGCATTGTAGTCCCACTTTGGGCTGGAAAAATGCCAGCTATTTTTGGTGTCCAGGAGGGAGTAAACAGCTCAGGAAAAATGGCTTCAGTCACAGAAAACTTGGGCAGCTTCAGTGCGTGCTCTGTTGACATTTGGGCCGGAATGTGCATGAGGAATGTGGGCTACAGAGTGCCCATGGTGACCAGTCAGGGCTTAGTGAAGCTATGTAGCAACGCTTTAGCTTCTGCTAAGTTTAGCTAGCAGCTGCACTATTCACATTATTGGGGGGGGGGGGGGTCCTGTATTCACTTCCACATGGTGAGGAGACTCAAGAGTTTTCTTAGAAGTGGGCCAGCTAGCAGTGCTCACTTAAAAGGGGGGCTTACTGTACGCTGCGGGGGATCGTACCGCTGTCTTTTTCTGGGATCTATTTTTTCTCCCAATTCAGTCCGAGTCCAATTAGGGTTATAATATGTCTGGCCTATCAATGCGACGATCTCTGTCAATTCAGAAAGGGGTGCGTTATCTGGAACACGAACAACCAGGCGTCACGGCAGGGTCCTCGTTTAGAAAGCTACGTTAGGCAAATTACCAATTTAAATTTGCATGACATTTCACTTCTTACAAAGCTGTCCTGATCTCTGCTGCAATAACTGGGTGCTGCTCAAAGCTCCAAGTGTTCAAACTTAAGCTGCATTGCTGCAAAATAATAAGGCTGAGAGAAAAAAAAAACACCTTGACCAAAACCAGGGAATAATTCTAGGCTTTGTACTGTACAATCCATGGCCTTGGAATAATCAGTACAGTACCCTCTATCAAAGTTCAGTTTTTATTCTCATTACTGTTTTAAATGACTCTATATTTGCTTTTAATTTCCTTCCCTCTGTTCTATAGGGCCTGTCCTGTCTTGTGTTTCATTTGTGAAAGGGGTTCATCCTACTAAAAATGTATGTTTCATGATTCCTCCTCTACTGCAACAGGCAGTAGAGGAGGCAGATGCGGCTTCCTTTCAACTGAGCACCCTGCCCTGATCCGCTAAAGAAAGCATTATCCAGCTGTGAATCTGAGCAATGCACCAGTGAATAACACTGGTGTGTGTGAGCTCTGTTGTTCTGGATGACAAAGTTGAGCCTCATCATGAGTCCTGGGTGATACAGCAAGATATTTTTCCCCCGGGGTTGTGTTTGGCCAATGGGCGCAGACCTGAGAAATCTAGGTTTGAGCGCCGAGCTTGTTTTATTGTGTGTACTTTCGCCAGCTTTGCCGCACAGGAACTCCTATGTCCCACAATGCACTGTCAGCCTGTAATGATTGAGTGTTAACGCTGGGGGCTGGAGGGGCTCTGTCAGTAGCCTTCATGACAAGCTGGGCCCCCTAAGTGCAGGTGCAAGCCTTGACCTCCGACGCGTAATTGGCTATAGCTGGGAGTCCACCGCGGCGGGACACAGTTGACCTCATCCCACGAGGGGTTGGGCGGGTCAGCCGGAGTTCCTCAGGTTACCACTTCCTCTAAGTTCCTCCTAACAACACACCAAATGTCCGCAGGCTATCATTCG
Organism: Conger conger; assembly: GCF_963514075.1. Lineage (NCBI taxonomy): Eukaryota > Metazoa > Chordata > Actinopteri > Anguilliformes > Congridae > Conger > Conger conger. Next base: position 30,517,167 of record NC_083774.1, on the reverse strand, counting down.
TCATTAGTGACAGATACACTTCTTCTAAGATCAGCACTGGCTCATTCCTGTAGTATTATATGGACTGTATGGCGGTATGGTTTCATAGTCACTGGCCTGCAGGCTGGTGTTTCAAAGGGATGGACGTGTTTCGTCTGCAGTGCTCCTGGTGTGTAGGTGCAGGTGGTAGAGCGATGACATCAAAGGCACAGTCAGTGCTTCCAAATTTTTTTACTTTTTTTTTAAAGACAGTCAATTCTCTGTTAGCTATAAAATTAGAAAAACCCAACCCCCATATTACCTTGTAATTTCACACATTGATTAAAATGCTATACTAAACTGTATCCTGATAAAGATGCCGACAACGCCGATGATGATGAATATTATTATTATTTACAAGGTGGTTTTATAGGCAACTTAAAAATAAAATAAAATATGAACTGTAATAAGAATACGAATACCTACCCCCGTCTTGCTTGAGGGAGCCTGTCTTTTCCAGGTGTGGAGATCTGAGAACCATTCAGACAGGATGTCCTTTAGCCATAGCCTGTGTGGTCTTAATGAGTTATAGGTTCACTCTTCCCAATTTTCATTATATCCAGCAAAATCCCAGTATTCACAGGATGCTTGGTATGGCTCAATTTGGAAAGTTGAGGTGGGAAATGTACAATATTGCAGAAGCAGGGTCGGACAGAATTTAATGCTGTGCCCCTCAGTTGTTTTAGATGCCCTAGAGATCGACCACACCTTCACAGAGCCTCTCAACGAGATGCACATAAAACCTTCATGTAGCAATGAAGAATAATGCGCACTTTGGGTAAACAAAATTGTTTCTGTGTTGGTAGTCTAGAAGCATTATATTTCAACATGTCTTTAGAAGTACAAACAATGACAGTGGGCTACACTGTCATAAAGCCAACAGTGAACTCCTTTGTGTAATGATAACTGCCGGAGATTAGGTGCTGGAGAAAGATATAACGTTGGCATGTTTACTCTTAAACTAGTTATTTTATCCAATTACTTGAGTTTAATCATCAGTTCTCTGCATTTCGAATCTTTGATGTGAACTGAACCAAATGTCTGTTTCCCAGCCATAAACAAATCTTCACCACCTGGATGATGATGTCATCTTCATGCACTGTAATGCAGTTGTCCTGGAATGCTACAACATTGAAAAAATAATATAGAATTTTTGTGGGTGTGACAAGGGTGAAAAACCGACAGCCCTCGCCAAGCCCCAGTTACGGTTATGTAAGTGAAGATTACATAAAACTTCTCAAAAGCAAGAAGCGTCCTTATTTTTCTTGTCCCTACGTATCCTCAACTGCACGTCACCCCTCTGCACATCTGTTTTTCATACATATGCTACAGCTACATTTCATATGGAAATCATCCTGAAAATGTTATTCAACGGGGAACGTGCATCAGATGTTCATGAGCAAATAGTTAGGCAGTTTTTTGTAGTTAATGTAGACATGGATATACCAGCCAGGGTCACTCACTTGTGGGTAAAGAAGGGTAAACAAAGCTGTGTCTCAGGACCAGGAATGATAGACCGCCCTGCTGTAAAATCCAGATATGCCAGCTTGACCAACTTGAAAATTGAGCTGGTCAAGCTGGTCATAAACTGGTCTAGCTGGGCATGAGCTACCAGTTGTTTCAAAACATAGCTTAAGCTGGTCATACCATGTCAAGCTGGTCTGAACTGGTCAATCGGCTACCAGCTACCAGCAACATAAGCTTGAGCTGTTTTTTCAGCAGGGTTGGATTTAAGTCGAACCTCACCATGGGAAAAGCCTGCATCAGGGGCACCCCGTGAACCACAGTGTGAATGTAGAGCAAATGCCCACACTTTGGGCAATATAGACCCTTGTCTGCATTTACTACACCTTTATGATCAGGAAATATTCTAGATCTAGGCTAGTTCTACTTTCTGCTTCCAACGGCAGTGAATTGTGATGCTAAACGAAGAGCGGTTTAGCAGATGTTGGGTTATGAGGGCCAGGTATGGGGCTGTGTCTAGGGCTTGCTAGCGTTTGCTGCTTTCCTGCAGTGACTGAAATGTACATCCAGTTACAGTGGGTTTACTCCCAGCTAGTGTAGCACGTCCCACACAAAGCAGCACTATTCGAGTGCCTTTACCTGCCTTTGCCTTTCAAGCCATTACCCGGCTGCCCATCTACTTCTGACTCATTTACCTCCACCTCTCATTAAAAAATGGATTTGATCCTTATCCAACCTATTTTCAAATTGAAATAAAAAATGTTATATTGCTAGTTGCACCCAACTCTAAAGCTGCAGCAAGTTCAGCACTGAAAAAAACAAAACATAAATGAGCCCTGGATACAGGACATGTGCCAGGCACATAATTACAGTGATTAATTATAGTTGTGATGTAAGTGATGACCTAATGATGCCATCGCCCTCACATTGGGTAATGGGAAATGTATTTTTTCTAACTCACATGCACATGAAAAGCTATTTTGTACTTGTAATGTAGTGGATAGTTGTTTATTATAAAGATCCCATGAGCCAATCCCTTGATGATCAGCTTGTCTTCCTAGGGTCCAATAACAACATTACATCATACACATAGACTTACAATCAGTAACAACTAACAAAAGCAATAAATTAACACCAAGATGAGACAGCATTTCACAAGACGCACAGACATTACATTTAAAAGGAGAGTTCTGCTCTTGAAGACAGCGGCACGACTTCAGCTTGCCGTACGTGCTCCACAGCCGGAATGAGATCACAGATGTACTCCCCGTTCTCAGAATTACTGCTTGTGTGGGGCTGCTCACTGTCTTCTCCTGTCAAGTCTGTCTATGCAACCTGCAAACAAAGTGCATTCCTGTGCCTGGCAGCCGACTCAGAGGAGTGTGCTGGCTCGCCCTCCCAAATCGGCTGAGAGCCTAACCGCTACAGGAATCCCAATCAGCATCCCAAGGTGGAAAGAAAAGAATAAGAAATTGCCATGGTTACACTTCAACATAAGGTCCTTGAATCGGCATTAGCTAATGTAGTTGTTGACATGAATTAATGATGGGCAAATGAAAGCATGAAATTAACTTTTTCTTTAAGTTTCTTTAACTTTAACTGACTTTTTCATACCAATATGAATTGGCAATCACTAATGTAGTTGTTAACATGAATTAGTGATGTACATTAACAAAGCTGAACACATTATCTGTTCAGTAGTAACAACTTTTTCAACAATTTAACAACTACATTAGTTCATGCTAATTCATGGAACCATATACTTAATTATTTTGGAGCCTATTTTACCAGGAATATTTCCCATTTAGACTCAAAAGCTATTTTACAAGGGAGTCCAGGCCAAGATGGCAGTGCAGAAAGTTTCCAATAAAAACACACTTAAAATAGACAGTCACATAGACCAGACCATTCATTTACAGTGTTCAGTACTTCAGTCAGCACCACATGAGCATTCAGTGACAAAGTAGGCCTTAATCCTATTTTTGTAATCTTCCATGCTTATAAAATGTTCTAATTTAAAATGATGCCGTAACTCATGCCAGGATGAGTGTACAAAAACTTTAAAGGCTTTTTCACCAAAAAGAGTTCCTTTGAGTAATGGTATTCATGATTTGACCTAAGATTGAAACTATTGATAGTTTGAGGAGTCAGCAGAGATTGTAAATTGTGATTGTGCAGCCTGCAATATATCATGTGGTTAGAAAAGACATGTATGTCTGGTTTGACCCCCATAACCCCAAGGGAGTCATACAGCTACACTCAAATGTCCCGTGTGAATTCTGCTGGGTGCTGAAGGCAAAAGAGCTCCATTGTGCAGGCAGGTCAGTTTCACAGGAAGCTCTGTGCTTGATGTGGTGTTCTCGAAGCTTTGCTGGCTGATCACTCGCCCCCACGCCCCCCTCCTTCTTCTTCGAACAGCTGCCTCACAAGTTCAGTTCCGCAGTGTGGCCGAACCATATGGACCTGAAACGCACAGTGGGCCCCCTCTCCTCTCACACAGTATGTATGGAAGCACACAGTCTGTGTATATGCTTTCTGGCACCGCTGAAAGTCACTTGTACCGTGGAGGTAGAATGAGAGGTGGTCTGGCACCCTGCGGGTATGGCTATGATGTGCTGGGGTCCTCCATATGTGGGACTGGTGATTCATGAAGGTGTACAATGGAATAAGGCACAGCCAGAGGTCAGGTCACCTCTCTCACACACTCTCTCTCTATCTCTCTATCTCTGTCATGTGTGAAGGACGTTTTTAGTGGGCATTAGTGATGTCTGCACTGCTCATGTGTATCATGTATATTCCCTGCATCAAATACAGTGTCACACGTCGTGACACAACCCTGGAAGGACAGAAGAGTCGGACACAAGGAGATATGGAAAGTCTGGATTGCACTGGCATTTTATTTACTATTAGCTGAAGCTGGAGGGAGGGAGACCGCATGCCCAAACTAAAATAAACAAACTGTCTTTGCCCTACTCCTCACGGGTTCTGGGCAAAAATAATAAACTAAAATAACAAAGGCAAAGCAAAATAACCCGACTCGTGTAGCTTTCCGGCACTGCACTTTCGGGTCTCGGCTCTCTCTCTCCTCTCCAACGGGTTGCCGGTCTCAGCCACCTACTGTGGAAGGAAGCGCACCTTATGAACTCCTGGACTGATTCCTAATGTAGTCCAGGTGTGTGTCTACTTAACAGTAGGCGTGGTCCTCGGATTTCCCTGCTTCCTTCCCGCAAACCGAGCAGGAAGCACATTTCTAGTTTGGTTAGTTGGTTGGTTAGACCACAATTTGTTCAGCGAAGTATGTAGTACATTTTTTATTTATTTTAGTTAGGTTTTTCTATTTTAAACCAAATTGTATTGTAATATGTATTTTTGTTCTTCATTCAATTTAGCATGCTTGGTTGTATTCATTATGCAGTATGAGCTGGGATACCAGACATGGGAGATCACCACAGACAGGGCATGAAATTAACTTTTTTTATCCACTGGCCAGAGTGGCTTGTGGATCCTAAGCCATTTTCAAAATTTTACCAGCCACGTTATGTTACCATTTACAACATGCCACAATCTGGTTGGTTATCTGCCAAAGTGGCTGCTAGAATAGAATATTCTTACCAGCCACAATTTTACCAGCATTTGGCTGGTATCTGGTGTTAATTTCCTACTCTGCTGATGCCCTGTGTATTAGCAGGACAAGTCATCCTGGCAGACCATTTTATCTGCTCTTCCGTCGATATACCTACAGTTGGCACTCTCAGTGTCGATAACTGTCCAAAAGGATGGTTCTGGCCTGGAATTAATGGCTTAGGCGGCAGCGATGGACGGAACTGATGTCCGCCCTTCTCCCTCGAAGGCTTGGGTTTGCATTACACTCGTCTCTCAGGAGAGAGAGCTCTGGCACCACAGCCAGGAGCCGGGCCTAATCCAGCCTCTTACTCACGGTACATTACTGTAATAATCGCGCAATCGAGCAGACGTGGAAAGTGGTTTGGATTCATGGTCCAGATTCCTAGTTGTGGTGTGGTTCCTGGGGTCTGTGGCCTGCTGAACTCTGTTCACAGGAAGTTGATTTGTTGCTATAGAACCCGACACCGATGTGTGCCGCAGTCCTTGTTATTGTACGTACCGTCAACCGTGTACCAATATAAACCCTGACTACACATTTTCTTCTCCCTTTAACAGTATTTATATACATACGCACATGTATATATTTCTTGTCTTATAATAAGTCTTATATTTAGACTCAAGAACTTATTTCCATGACCGTTTTTGCTAAATGAGGCTAAAAAAACGGCTAATGGGGTGAGAAAATTTCACCTGTCAAGCAAACAGTAACTTAAAACAAGCTAATATTTTCTACTTCTACTTCAGAATAAGAGTCCTTTCTGGAAGCCATGTGTCCAGATGTGTTAAAGGGTTGGTTGGAGATTCAGCTGTCGATGAAGGTAATGGTCACATTGGGATATGTGCATTCTTTAGTAAACAGTAGCTAAGAGCTCCTCATACCGGACCCCTGTTTCAGAGCTGGGTCAGGTCTAGCACCTGTATGGAGGCAGGGCATGTAATTTCCTCTCCCGGCTGACCTAACGGACCTGAGCATGTGGTAAACGTTGTTTTTGGTCAGCCCTGCTTCCTGTGAAGTTCAGCAGTTAGGCTGTTGCATTAGCTAACGACAGCATCGAAAATGACTGCCATCCCTATTTTCCCACCTATTTTCTTTCCCTCTTATTATCTCTTTCTTTTCATCTTTCAAAATCAATTTCAAATATCCTGTAATAAATATAAATTATATATTTGCATGATAAGAAGGCAATAGAACTCATATTAAAAAATACTTAAATGTGAAACATACTTGCTGCAGTTTTACATACTATGCAAACAAAATTTCAGGATCTCTCTCTCTATTTTTCTCTCTTTCTCTCTCTCCCTGGGTTGTATTTATTTGTTTTTGGGGTTTAAGGGTTACAGGTCTGAGAAGAGTAAGGACAGTCTTGGTTTTTACATAATGGTGGGTGTTTCTGTGTGTAAAATAAAGGAACATCCAAAGTCAAAATGCCTCTCAAATTCAAATATGTTTCATTGCATGACAAGTGAACTTGTCTTGCAAAACAACTCACCCGCCCAAGAATGCAAAAAGAAAAGAAAAAAGAAAGCACAGCTAACCCTCCCTCCCACTCCTACACACACACACACACACACACACACACACACACTTTTCGCTCACTCCCTCTCTCCTCTCCCCCTCTCTCTACTCCCCCCCCTCTCTAACACACTATCACTTTGTGTTCAAATGCTACTCTCTCTCTCTCTTTCTCACTCACACAGACACACGCACACACACTGCCTCACACACACACAGACACACACACACTCCCTCTCACACACACAGACACACACACACACCCGTACACACACACACCCTCACACGCACACATAGACACACACACACTCCCTCTCACACACACACACACACACGCACACAGACACAGACACACAGCCGTACACACGCACACAGACACACACACTCCCTCTCACACACACACACACGCACACAGACACACACACACACACACACACACACTCCCTCTCACACACACACACACACACACACACACGCACACACACACAGACATGCACACACACACACACCCTCACGCACACACACACAGACACACACACACACACACACAGACACACACACACGCACACAGACACACACACATGCCCTCTCACACACACATGCACACACACACCCTCACACCTGCGCACACACAGACACACGCACACACTCCCTCACACACACACACAGACACACACACACCCTCACACACACACACAGTAATAACAGTCCTGCCTGTGACTCACTGCAGCGTGTGCAAGGTTACAGGGTCCCCTCAGGTGTCATTAGCGCGGTGTCTGTGCGCTCTGGCAGCGAGTGTGTCCACACACACACACACACACACACCCGGCGATGAGGGCCGGGGCGTGTCCTCCGCAGCACTAGACTCCAGCCCTGACTCACTCTCGCTCACGCTCAGTCATTGTGCCCTAATCTGAAGCGTAGCTGCAAAGAGCCCATCTGTTCTCCTCGTGTGACAGGAGCCTTTGTGCGCGTAAGTCCGCGTTGGCACCGGCCTCCTTTTTAAATTATTTTCCGAACCGAGCGCGGTTCGTTTCTGGGTTTGTTTTCGTGTGTTTGGATTCCCACAGGGGAGGCAGGGTGGGTGGATCCCCCTCTTCCGCCCGTCCCCAGGCAGGGCCGCGCCCCGGCCTCCTTTTGTCCTCCGTCAGGTTTTTTCGGCTGTTTCGTAACATCTGGAGGAGGCTCTCGTGAGCCGCGTCTTCGTGGGTTCAGGGATGGTTCGGATGCCTCGTGCTCCTGCGCGTTTGAATCAGGCTGCAGGTTCTGGGGCGGTGGCCACGGTACGCCCTGCGGGGGAGGGGAGGGGCGGGGGGGGCTGAAGGACGGACACATGGTTGCCCCTCCTTTCGGTCTCGGGGCTCTCCCGCGCGGGGCCAGCTGTGAAAACAGGCCGTGGTACGAGCGGGGCCCCGGCCCCGGGCCCGGCCCGGTGCGTGGCGTCTGCCGTGGAAATTGCGGACATTCTTCAGTATCTGCTTAGCGAGGCTCCAGGGACGGCATGTGTTGCGCTGGAATTAGACACAGGGCTCTCAAAATGGAGATGGAAGGCTATGGTCCCTGACGCTGATATGACCTGGTAGATGTTGGGGGGGGGAGGTATAGTCAGCATGTTGTAGGTTAAGTTGATGCTGCAACTTAAGCGGCTCAAGAATAGCTTTTAATGTGAGTTTCAGGAATTATCATGTAACATGCAGTGGTTCCCAGACTCGGTCTTCGAGTACACCTTTATTTGTTAGTTTTCAGCCCAACCACAATTGCAAGTCAAGAATTTTAACAAGCTGCTATATTTTTCTTAATCAGGTGCCGTTTCGAGGGATTAACTTACCCTCTTAAACCATATCAGATAGCGATGCATAACATAAAGAATTAAACTCCAATGTTCCTATTGTGCTTATTGTGCTACATTGCAAATGCAGACATTTTGCAGAAAAATAGCATAAAAAGTGGTCACATTTTTAACTGATCAGAATAGGACCAAGGTGAATCAGTAGGCCCCTAATTGGTGTGGACCTGCCCACTAAAAATTAATCATTTAGAAGATAATGAAGAATTCAAAGGCAAAGCAAATGATAACAAGGAAAACCTGGATTGTGTTGATACGTTTAAGGAAAAAAATATATATAATTAAACACTTGCTCAACTACCTAATTAGGAGCCTATTAATTAACCTCAGGCTTTTATGTGTTACCTCTTGGTGGTGCAATAAGCATAATATGAACACATTTTATTTTATTATTCATGCAATTGCAAAGCTATTTCTGGCATAATGTGGTTAATAATCCCTATAAAGATGAAAAGCACCTAATTAAGAAAGATTAACAGCTTGTGATTATTCTTGGATGGAAATTGTGGTCAGAACAAAAACCAGCGTGCATAGAGATACTCCAGGACCGAGTTTGGGAACCACTGATATACAGTATGATAAAAACCTAAGCTAGGCCCCTCGCCCCAGAGAGACCGATTCATTATGGAATGTTTATGCTCTCTTTCACCTTGTCTATAGAACGTAACCTTCTTTCCAAGTATGTGAGTCATTCTTTGATTTGTGTTGCAAAACCATGTCCGAGCAATTCAGATTACTTTGAAGAAGTATAAAGGAAAATAATATTTTATAAAAAATTGTCTTTGATGATTTGATGATGTGGTGTTACCCGACAGATAACATATCTTCAGAAATAAGCAGGGAGAACTTCTAATCTACTTCCTGTTGAAGAAGTGGGAGTTCTGACCGCTTTGACCTACCAGGCACTCTCTCACACCTTTTGTTAAATTGAACAAAAACTGATTTCCCGATTTGAAATGCGGTTAAAAGTCTTGTTTGACATTTGGAATTGGCACGGTTGCTGTGGACAGGAAAAGTGAATTAATCGTGGATGTGGATGTATCGTAAAGAGTGAAGCGGCCGGCGTCAGGACCTACGACGCGAGATGTATTTAGACAGGGTTGCCAGGGGTAATCAAACGGAGACGGACGATTGTGCTGCGCGATGCTCCAGTCAAACCCAGGGGCGTAAAACAGCACCGCGACGGTGGTGTGAAGTAGAAAATAGCCTCCCAGCTCGGACCCTTCCGGACGCTGTCAGCTCTCCTTGCTACTGTGCCCCCGGAGCGCTCGATGTGAAGCCGTAGGTAACGTCTTACGTTGTCAGAATAAATCTCCGCGGATGTCGTCTCCTTGAGTGATCACCATTGCCGCCTTAGGAAGTGCTGATAATACAAATCTTCACTCTGTCAGACAGACGAAGAAAATGAGACAGACTTTTGGACGTAACGTAATGGGGGTTCGTCCGGTTACTTCCTGCTTCCACAACTCCCATTGAGGTTGTTACATATTTATGGGGGATCTCCTCTGGACAGCATAGTTGGGTTGGTGACATATTAGGTTTGTAGGGATGTTTACGTTTCTGTAGGGATGGCATAGTGGCTTAAATGCTATTTTTACATACAGCTGAAAATAGGATAGGCTATTTGTAGTGTGTGACTCTAACTTACTCCAGTATTAATTATTTGCTCTTGTTATTCTTATTAAGGAAGATAAAGTTATTTTTTGTGGACTTTTGGTTAGCTAGTCTAAAACAGCCTTGCTCAACCTACTTCCCTTGCCAACACTGCATTTTTAAAACAATTCCGGAAAGTAAGCCACCAACTCACTTGACCATGATGTCATACAACAATATGCATGGCTGATACCCACACCAGTATGTAAGGGAGTACGTGTGATCTTATCTCATTCAAAGGGAGCTGATGACTGAATTGCTGGTAAGTGGAGACAGTTTTTCTGAAGCTGCACAGGGGTCAGCTTCATTTCATGCTGTTCCTCAGCACCATACGGGAAACCAATAGACAGCCAATGGCCTCACCCTAGTCATGGCCTCACCTTTTTACAAACCCTTTCCAAGCCTTTTCAGTCAAGTGCAGTTGACGCAATTGTTGAGCATCATTTGTCAGAATGAAAGAATGTTGTATTGTATCTCACCTGTACATTATCCTTTCTTCATTTTTTTGTTTTTTTTGTTAATCATTTCCGTTCAAATCTATTCTTTCTCTGAATGCCTGGCCTGTTACATCATTTAAATATGTTTTGCTTCATAATAACAAAAACGTACTAATAAAGACAAACCATCCCGGAACAGGACTTTTTTTTTTCTGCCGTCTTGTTAGGGAGTATTTACATGAGTTTATTTTAGTCTCTGTCTGTTGAGTTTCCCCTGTGTTACTGCTGTGGAATGTCTTCTCTCTTGTATAATAATGAGGTTTCTTCTCCTCATTGTAATCTATAAACTCATAATGCTCTTTGAACCAACTTCATTGATGCATGGCAAGTACACTCCCAAACTGTATGTCTTTATTCCTTAACCACAGAAAGAGGTCAGCTTGGGGTTCCTTCGTGTTGTTTTTTTTTTTTTTTTGCGGGCCCATTTGTGTAAAACTAGAACTGAAAGACTGTATGGTAATTCTCTGGCTGCCCTGTTTCTGAATGTTTTAGCACGCTGCTTGAAACCCAACTTCAGAGGAACTGTGGACCCTGTGGAAGTACTGTACTCTACTGTACTGTAACAAGCCCGCCATTGTATACCAATGTCTGTGTGTGCATAGCAGAAACCACTGTTTCCTGGGGACGGCCTTCACCAGCTTGAGGAAGTATTAATGGACCTGTGAGACGGGTTCTTTCACAGATCTACCAATAAACAAACACCCATTACTGTAAATATTATTTTCCCTGCTGAAATAAGGCTCAAGCTAGGTTTTGAAACAGCTGGTAGCTGGTTGACCAGGTCAGACCAGCTCCCAGCTCAACATGGTTTTGGTGGTTAACCAGTTCAGACCAGCTCCCAGGTTGACATTATTTGACCAGCTCAAGCTATGTTTTGAAACAGTTGGTAGCTGGTCAACAAGCTACCAGCGCTAGCTTGTTGATCAGCTCATACCCAGCTAGACCAGCTTCATGACCAGCTTTACCAGCTCAATTTTACAGCAGAGATGTACAGTGCATCCGGAAAGTATTCTCAGCGCTTCACTTTTCCCACATTTTGTTATGTTACAGCCTTATTCCAAAATGGAATAAATGCATTTTTTCCTCAAAATTCTACACGCAACACCCCATAATGACAACATGAAAGAAGTTTTTTTTTTTTTTTTGCAAATTTATTAAAAATAAAAAACAAAGAAATCACATGTACAAAAGTATTCACAGCCTTTGCCATGAAGCTCAAAATTGAGCTCAGGTGCATCCTGTTTGCACTGATCAACCTTGAGATGTTTCTACAGCTTAATTGGAGTCCACCTGTGGTAAATTCAGTTGATTGGACATTATTTGGAAAGGCACACACCTGTCTTTATAAGGTCCCACAGTTGACAGCGCATGTCGGAGCACAAACCAAGCATGAAGTCAAAGGAATTGTCTGTAGACCTCCGAGACAGGATTGTCTCCAGGCACAAATCTGGGGAAGGGTACAGAAAAATTTCTGCTGCTTTGAAGGTCTCAATGAGCACAGTGGCCTCCATCATCCGTAAATGGAAGAAGTTCGGAACCACCAGGACTCTTCTTAGAGCTGGATGCCCGTCTAAACTGAGCAATCGGGGGAGAAGGGCCTTAGTCAGGGAGGTGACCAAGAACCTGATGGTCACTCTGTCAGAGCTCCTGTGTTCCTCTGTGGAGAGAGGAGAACCTTCCAGAAGGACAACCATCTCTGCAGCAATCCACCAATCAGGCCTATATGGTAGAGTGGCCAGACGGAAGTCACTCCTTTGTAAAAGGCACATGGAAGCCCACCTGGAGGCACCTGAAGGACTCTCAGACCATGAGAAACAAAATTCTCTGGTCTGATAAGACAAAGATTGAACTCTTTGGCGTGAATGCCAGGCGTCATGTTTGGAGGAAACCAGGCACCGCTCATCACCTGGCCAATACCATCCCTACAGTGAAGCATGGTGGTGGCAGCATCATGCTGTGGGGATGGTTTTCAGCGGCAGGAACTGGGAGACTAGTCAGCATTGAGGGAAAGATGAATGCAGCAATGTACAGAGACATCCTGATTGAAAACCTGATCCAGAGCGCTCTTGACCTCAGACTGGGGCAACGGTTCATCTTTCAGCAGGGCAACGACCCTAAGCACACAGCCAAGATATCAAAGGAGTGGCTTCAGGACAACTCTGTGAATGTCCTTGAGTGGCCCAGCCAGAGCCCAGACTTGAATCCGATTGAACATCTCTGGAGAGATCTGAAAATGGCTGTGCACCGACGCTCCCCATCCAACCTGATGGAGCTTGAGAGGTGCTGCAAAGAGGAATGGGCGAAACTGTCCAAAGATAGGTGTGCCAAGCTTGTGGCATCATATTCAAAAAGACTTGAGGCTGTAATTGCTGCCAAAGGTGCATCAACAAAGTATTGAGCAAAGGCTGTGAATACTTATGTACTTATGTCTTTTAAAAACTTCTTTCATGTTGTCATTATGGGGTGTTGTGTGTAGAATTTTGAGGAAAAAAATGAATTTATTCCATTTTGGAATAAGGCTGTAACATAACGAAATGTGGGAAAAGTGAAGCGCTGTGAATACTTTCCGGATGCACTGTATTTACGTAATTCTCATATGGCTTCACAGAGCAGTTTTCTATTCACTCAACTCTTGTGGAAGGCTAAGGTATCTCTGACCACTCAGAAATTCACTCGCCATTATGAGTGCCATTTGGAGGAGTCCGGATGAGCGCCAGGAGGAAACAGCCAACATGACATGTCGCATTCCAGTGAAGACGTGAGGTGCAAGGCATAAGCAGACCCCCATCTTCTTGTTCTAGACAGGAAGTTTCTGCAACAACGAATATGCCTCGTTCTTCAGGCCTCAAATATGCAACGTGACATGTCATGTAGACTAGCCTCATGGACTTTCTGTGAGCTGGACCAGCATCAAATCAGGACAGAACTTCCTTGGAGATGTCAAGGTTTGCTATATTCTCTTGCTCTGCTTACTCCCACTCAGCTCACGATTCTTGCCTGGGTTTTTCTATTTTTTTATTAACGTGAACTTTCCTCCCGCTAGTATGGCAGAGCGGGGTTCGACCTCTATTTGTGCAAGGGGAGGCTCTCTCCCTGGGACTGAGGAGCCACAGATGGCCAATGTCATCGAGAAGTCAGGTCAGCCCAGATCATTCACATCCAGGCCTCTGAATAGACGTCCTTTAGCTGGTGTGTACAGTGACTTTATGGAGGACATGATTGTTTCAGCCAGGGCAGTGCACAATGCTCCATTGACTGTCTGCCTACGGGCACCCCTTCAATTAGCGTCAGTTACAATAACCCCAATGTGAGTCCCCCACATTTTCTTCATGCTCCTGTGAATCTGGTCATGATTCTTTTATTATTTTTTTGGAGCCTTCACTGTTTACAATGGAACACCAAGCAGACAAAACCACCAGGGCTGGAATTTCCAGACCAGAATTCAGTCAATATTTTAACATAAATACTAAATATTTTCCTCCTGTGAATCTTGGTGAAGCCTCAATGAATCATGAGTTTGAATTGTGATTTTGGGACTTGAATCAATTGAGCGGTTGATGACAGCACACAATGGAACATCCAGTGAGGACAGAGTATTCCAAGTGCAAACCCTGAATGTAATGCTGTATTTTGGGCAATTTCTCAAGATTAGTTTTCTCCAAAAGCACTTCAAAGCCATGTGTGTTAATAAACAGTTTGATACTTTTAGGGAATTCAGGGCCATTTGGAAATCTTTGAACTAATAACAGTCCTGCAGCTCAAGCTAGGTTAAACAGCTGGAAGCTACTTGACCAGTTCAGACCAGCTCCCAGCTTGGTTTGACTAGCTCAAACTATGTTTTGAAACAGTTGGTAAGCTACCGGCACTAGCTGGTTGACCAGCTGATACCCAGCTAGACCAGCTTCATGACCAGCTTGGCCAACTCAGTTTTCAAGCTGGTCATGCTGGCATAACTGTATTTTACAGCAGGGAGTAGTACTGAGTTGCCTTTTGAACGTTTGAATTGTAACTACATTAGTAGGATAGGTGTTTTTCAAGAAAGCAAGCATTTAAAAAAAACGGTGGACTGTTCATAATGTTGATTAAACTGGGGTGTTCAACCAAGCACTCCCAGGGATTAAGTTTCACACAGAATATACCGTGGATGTCCACTAACAATCAGAGGTGCAGGTTGGGGTTTAAATCTTATTAATGTCAGGGTTTTCATTTGAATTTAAGCAATAAAGCGGTGGCGATCTGTGTTCTCTGCGTTTATGTGAATTTGCAGAGAGGTTTAATGCACACAGAGCATCATGTCTGTTTCACGGCTCGAGACACTACGCCCGGCTCCTGCCTGCTGGACAGCGATAAGCTCGGATAAGCGTTTAACTTTGATGTTCCTTGTGTTATTATGTTATTGCAGCCACACGGGCTGACCCAATTTCTGTCCGATTGTGTGACTCTCCTCACTTTTGGCCCTGTGAAGTTTGACTTTAGCGCGTTTTCAACTTTCACGTTCTTGCCCTGCTCCAAAAAAAGGCAGGTGGCGGACACTGATTGCACATCGTTTGCCCCTTTTCCGGAGCTCTGCTGATGTTTTACTGTACAGTTGCTATGAAAACGTGATTTCAGTGCTTAGCCTTAAGCCCCTCAAAGTGTTCAAAAGGGATGCACCTAGATTTAAGAATGTTGTAGTTACAGCTGGCAATGGTGTAACAATCACCTATGACCCTTTAAAGGTGAGTCACTAAATGGTTTTTCCATGCCTTTATTCTTTCAAATGGTCAGGTGGACCTGTTGTTTTACAGCATTACATTGCAATACTGTGTATACTTGCATGAAAGGGACCCAAATGGATTAGAGATGGGTAGGAGTTTGAGAACAGGTAAGACTTACAACATGTTATAAAAGAGACAGTTACAGTTGCTACTGACATTATGGTTTGGAATTGACTTCTTCAGGCTGCTAAAAGCTCCCCCCCACACACACACACAACTGTCAAAAGCAGAAACAGAGTGCAAATGGGAGTGCCAGTGTGACAAGTTCAGTCAGGTCCTGAGAGTACCAAGGCCCAAGTCCATTAAGGACATTGTACACGGTGAGTCTTAAGCTCAACTCTGAATTGCTCAAGTCCATTACTGGGTTATGTCGAGCCAAGTTGGGCCGAATGGCATGTTGCCGTCAAACCTTTTTTATGTTTATGTTTACAGAGCACTTCCGTTTTGAGAGGAGAGTGAGTGCTCGGTGTGCTGTTGAACTCCATCAGGAGATTGCTGTTGGTGACAGTGCCTGATTTTGGTTTGACCTCGGCTGACGCAGAGGACAGTGCTCTGCTGGACGCAGAAGAGGACTAGAGACCTGGCCTAAGGTACGGCAAGTCATAATTTTCCGCTGTGAATACAGTATTGCAAAAGATTATTTTTACTTACCAGATGCAGTCGAGGTGTTATTAACGTGGAAGGTTCTCCGTCTCTCAGTTCTATGCATATCAATTCGAGCTTTGTTTTCAAACAGCTGGTAGCTGCTGATTTCACGCTGGTCCTAGCTGGATCTTACACCAGTGAAGGAATGCGATCATTTACTGGGGCGATGGATGCACAGACGATGTACAGAGATGGACGGAGCTGACTGTCTGGTTCGTTTAGAGAATCGGTGGTAATGTTTAAGGCGCGCAGTGCTCTCAATACCACACATAAGTGTTTGTGCTCTGCAGACCGTCTGTGGCCTTCCTTGCACACGGGCCATCAACAAGAGAAGGTCTTCTGCTTATACTGTATATACCTGAGATAAATCTGAGTTTATATATGCGTTTTTAAATAAAGCTGTGTACATAAGGTTGTACAGAGAGAGAAGTTGCATGTTATATAGATATAGACGATAGAAACCGTCAGTACAATGCCATTATTATTCATTTATGAGCATTGAAATGGTGGAACAATGTCTAATTATATTGAAAAATTAGCATTTTAGAAAAAAAGGGACTTGGGCTTTTGGCACACTGTAGGTTGCCGGATCTTGCTTTGACATCTGAACTTCCTTAATGCTTCTGATAATCTGAGTCTGGCAGTGTGTCTTTTCTCTGTTATTTCAACCCATGTGTTCTGTTTACTAATGAGCATCCGCTAAACTGTTAACTTGGGGTGATACCCAAGACATTATTTTGGATTTTAAAGCAATACAGGAATAGAATTTATGCCAAATGACTTAATATAGTCTGTTTATCTATCGAAAAATTAAATTATGCAAGGTTTTTCATGCATCACGTTGATTTTTATTGTTTTTAACTTTCTCAATAATTTATTATCTTTAATCCATACAGGCAGAAAGACAGCTGATAACAGGTAATAACAGGTTTCGTCTCTGGTTATGAAATACATTTCTCAAAAGTGTAATTTCTCTTTTAGTAAAAGTATAAAGGTTAAGAGTCACAGTGTTGACTGAGCCTGTCTGTAAGAACCAATAGCCAATTCTATTACTTTGAGACCCAGGTAATTAGAGCTTACGTGACAACAGTGCAAACTCTAGCGATGTTTTGACATTCCAGTTGGATCCACATCAGTTGCCTTGGAATGCTACCAACCGCCGTCTTTAAATAGTCAGCCCACAAGTATACACGCCTGTCCCCACGGTATCGCGTTGTCCACAGTTTGACCCCGGAATGCGAGCATTTCGCCACGCGTCTTTGTGTCCTTTGAAAGCCGTCCATGTGCCACACGGCTCCTTGGCGGTCCAGCTGGGTTTTGGTGTGTGGACAAAGCTAAGTAGCTGTTGCTGAGTGCTTCTGGGAGAGGCGGACTGTAACAAGTGCCATGTGGCAGCCTCGGTGAGCCCAGTCACCTGCGGTCGGTGGAACATTAGATCTGGCACGGTAAAAAATACAAGCCAAAACCTGCCAAGAGAACATACCGCGACAACCAAAAATGAGCCACTGTGTTAAAACAGTCTCTCTATCATTATAGACGGTGATGAAGAACAACAGACAGAAAGGCCTGTTCTTGTCACTGTAGTGCTAAAACTTGTATGTTTTGGGTTCATATTGAAGCAAATTAACTGAGGCCCAAAGGATTACCACAGTATTACAAGTAGCATACTACAGTAGACTTTTTACAGTAGCAGTAGTCAATCAGGGGAGAAAGCTTAATGGAAAGCACAATAAATATTTCTGTTACTATAGGCAACCATTGGTCTGTTGCTGCTCCCCTGATGAAGGAAAATGAATGGTGTTCAACCTCACATAAAAGAGCATAAGAAGCCATGTTTGATATCAGGAACAAACCATTCGTCTCAAATACGCTTTCCATTTTTACATATGAGAGAACATATCCATCTATTAATGAACCAATTAATAAATCAATCTTTATTTTTTGTAAAGCACAACTTCCAAAGTGTTTGTCAGAATCGGAAAAACAAACTGATCCAATTTGAGGAAAACAATCAAGCTTATGGAGCCTATGAAAAAAAATACCCACGTCAGAGTTGAGAGTGTCTGCCGAACTGCCTACAGAAATATTCATGTATTTGCTAGAAACCCTTATTTGGGGCAGCTTACATAACCTATTTCTCATAAATAATCTGTTTGTTCAACTAGATTTTTACATTTTACTGAAGCTGTTACAGGTGAACACCTTGGTAGTGCCTTTCCTACTGAAAAAAAAAAACAGTTCCAGCTATATTTTGAAACTGCTGGTTGCTGGTTTACCAGTTCACACCAGCTCCCAGCTTGACATGGTTTAGCTGGTTTAAAAGCTACCAGCTCAGACAAGCAACCAGCACTTGCTGGTTCATACCCAGCTAGACCAGTTTTAGGACCAAATTGGTCATGCTGGTTAACCAGCTCATACCCATCTAGACCAGCTTTAGGATCAGCTTGACCACCTCAACTTTCAAGCTAGCATAGCTGCATTTTACAGGAGGGTTGCTATCAGAAACAAACCTCCAGCCCTTTCACTGGAGCACAAGCCCAACTTCCATAACTGCAATACCTAGGAGGAGGAGGAGGAGGCTGCAGAGTGATGCCTGTGCATTTGTGAGGTCATAGCCTTTCAGGAGGCGTTGGCTTAATGAGGAGGGTGTGAGGAGGTGGCATCATCATCTGTCACTGCCGGAGCGACAGACACGGTTCCACTCGGCCTCTGTGTTTGCGCCAAGGAAGATGAGGGAACTGAGGAAGAACAGCGGCCTTACGGCTAAAAGAAAGGGGAATTTGCTGTGCCTGAAGGGTGGTGGTGTTTGTCGGGGAGGGGGAGAGGGAGGAGGGGTGACAGGGCGTGAACAAACGCAAAGAAGAAACGCAGTGAGGACAGATGGAGTGGTTGCCGTCACCAGAGTTACGAGCAAAGAGAGACGTTAACGACCGTTCTCCTGACACGTCATTAATTCATCTACTGAAGGAGTCTGAGATTTGGACTGAAGTCTGGAGAACTTAAGAGAAAGAAAAGGATAATCACTTTTGCCCATTGGCCTCATGATTGAGCTGCTCTGGCCTGGGTGACTTGTGGATTCAGAGCTGAAATCATGTGATGTCACAATGCCCACCAGAATATTCCAGTCTGAAATTCATGAAGCTGAAGGAAAATATTGCAGGGAGGAGGGATTGAATCGACCCTTAACGCTGTACTTAACTTTGAGTCCAGAGATCAAGCAAGAATCACATCTTTCTTAAATCTTCCGCAGCGGGGGTTCTCAAACTCGGCCCTGAGGGCCCTGTGTATGCTGGGTTTTTGTGGCCAAGTTTATTTGTCAAGCCCCTTTTTTTCCTAAGCTTATTAAACACAATGCAGGCTTGGCTCCTTGTCTTTCGCTTTGCTTGGAACCGTGGTCCACTCTCCACAAATGTACAATGGGTGGGTGCTCAAAATAGCTGGGCCCCCTCCGATTTCGTGTCAGCCCTGGTGTAAAATCCAGCTGCCAGCTGTTTCAAAACATAGCTTGAGCCGGTCAAACCATGTTAAGCATGGAGCTGGTCTGAACTGGTCGACCAGCTACCATCTGTTTCAAAACCTAGCTTGAGCAGTTTTTTTCAGCAGGGAGTCCATAAGTTAATCAAGTAAAAATATAATCTTTCTTAAGAGATTATTTGCCGCACAGGATATTAAATAAATTAGTTGAGCATTAGTTCATCAGGCTGATGAAAGTCCTTGGATGAGAGTATAAGATGTGTGGAGCATAGATCCTCACTGAACAGACATTGCAATTGATTAACAGCTTGTTACAAAGATTAACAGCTTGTTGCAATTTAGGGATTGCAGTTGTGGGTGGAAACAAAACGTGGTCAACATACTATACACGGGGGCAGCCCCTGACTCAGGATGAAACCCCCTGCTCTTTAGCACTTCTGGTTAATTACATTGTGATCTGTAAAGCTAGGATCAAGTGAATGAGGTTGTAACATGTAATTACGCTTCCTTCTCAGTGACAAGGACAAAGACCCCATGGCGGTTAAATTGAACGTCCTTGGAAATGTCTGTTTTAGTACAGGGTGTCCCCTACTCTGTCCTCTAAATATAGAACTAGGAGGAGGGTGTGAATGAAAACTCTGATGCACGCACATAGGCAGCTGTGAAAGCAACCCTCCTTAAGTGTTGCTCATACCCCCTGAAGTGTTGAGAAGGCAGGATTCTCCACGCACACACATCTCTACGGTGTTAATTAAGTTGAAAAATAGGCAGTGCTGCGCTTGCTCAATGCGGTTTTCCCATATTTTTCAGGGCAAAGCCATGCTGATTTAGCCGGCCTGCTTTTCTACAGCTGTGCAAATACAGTTGTCCGACTCTCAGCGAATGCTAGCAAGGCAAAGCTAACTTGACAGAACATGCTTCAGAAGCGCAGACGTTTAACATAGATACTGCTCTTACAAATAGCATGTGCATGATTGATTGAATACAAAAAACACACAGTTGGGTAGGGATGCTGAAATTTGGCCCTTGGATTGCTTTCCTTAGGTGTATAATTTCTGCCTTCTTTTTAAAGAGTCCACTCAGAAGTTTCCATGGCCAAAACTGGCTTCTGATTGAAACCACAAAAACCTTCAGAAACTGCTCCCTGCTGGAAAATCCAGCTATGCTAGCTTGACAGCTTGAAAATTGAGCTGGTCATAAAGCTGGTATACTGGGTATGAGCTGGTCAACCAGCTACTGCTGGTAGCTTGTCTGAGCAGGTAGCTGGTCAAAAACATGGTTGAGATGGGAGTTGGTCAAACTGGGAGCTGGTCTGAACTGGTCAACCAGCTACCAGCTGTTTCAAAACTAGAGCTGTTTTTCTTTCAGCAGGGCCGCCCTCCAGGACTACAGTTTCAGACAACTGCAGCAGGGTATTCTGAGTGCATGTGTGTGTCCGTGTGCATACTGTACACATCTGTACACTTCTCTGCAGCTAAGAGGGCTCAATGCTTCTCGACTCTGCCTCTGCTACTTTTCACTGAATCCACTTAATGTTTCTAAATAGAAATGTGACAGGGAAGGAGCACTGGGGTACTTTTATGACGCCTGTATCTTGGAAAGCCACACAGTCGAGTCTGCCAATGGAGTCCCATGTCTTCCCAGCTGTGGCAACGTGACATCTGAGTTTAGTAGCTGTCAGTGACAGAGCTTAACGTCTGTCAAGTTATTCCAGAAAACCTCTGACTCCTTATTTCGGTGTGTCTGTCGCCCGTTCGCTTAAGTTGAAGAGACCCTGAAGGGAGGGTAAAGGTTCATGAGAAGAAGATTGTGCATAAGCTTATCAGTGTTCACTTTAATAATTTCTGCTTTTGTCCGATTGCCAGGTCTGACAGAACAGTTTGTGCCAGATCAGAAAACACACATGTAGTCCTCTGCGTTTCCAAAATATCTCATTCTGAGGTGAGATAAGAGAAGCCCTGTTTTGGCAAAGCTTGAAACCTGATGATAGCACAAATTGTTACAGGCAGACAGAGCCTGGGTGGGGTCAGCTGGCCTTGCGTGGTCTCGTTAAATAGCTGTCGGTGTACCATCTGGAGGTAACACCACACAAACCACTGCCCCCAAAGCCTGATGCTTGCTGACATGTGAGAAATGCTTGATTTTGATTCTGATTCTTTATAGCTGCCAATATAATTGACAGCTTGTGTGAGCAGCTTGTACTCAGCGGTGAGGTATTATTTAGGGACCAGGCTTGTTACCCCAATCCTCAGGGCTAAAGCCTGGGAAATGTTCAGTAAAGATTCAGCGGTATAAAAACATAGTGTAAATGCAGAACAGTGACCCCTCTGGTCAGTCAGATACCTGCAGGCCACCTGCACCAACTGCATATGGAGTGTACCCCTCCAATGGCAGGCTGCAGAAGGACAGGGCGTGGCAAGGGGGTGGAATGTATCTTGCAGGGGAGTGTGTGTAGATCTGGGCTCTCCAGTGCTCACAGAAAATGGGGGAAATCAAATGGGGGATTAGACATGCTTTTGCAACCACCTCACTTGCTTACGTTTCCATAACAGGCCATGAAGACTGCAGTCACAGAACAAACCGATTGGCAGGCACTGCTGTGGCATGCTGGGACATGGAGCTGAGCGTGTTAGCAATCCTGACAGGCAACGGATAATGTGTGCTGACCAGGTGGGGGGTCCAGCACTAATTCAGCTCCAGTTAAAGGAGTTCTGTCATGCTTGTTTCAGTGTTCAGGGTTCAAAACAGTAAGGTTGTATTTCTCCATTAAAATCGAAAAGCTTGTCCTCTAACTTGGCGAAGTCAGAGCTGTCCACCACATCGCTCAGGCTATCCAACCTAGGTTCTGTGATATTTGTATGTTAACGTATTTTCATGGGAGTGTCATGTGATCGCCTGGATGGGTGCCCACCCATAAACCAGTCTCTGCATTCGAGGGTGAAGTTTGAGTACCCGTTACCTTCTGGGAAACACAGGCTGGAGATTCAAGCCACTTTGAAGTTTTGACCCATATTTGGGAAACGTCTGCACTGACGGTGATTTTAAAAAGGCTTCCACACACAATTTAAGCATTTAATCCAAATAATCTCAGCTGAAACAAGCATGACAGTGCTCCTTTAAAGGGGATTTATCTTCCGTGGTTACTTCTGACAGGAGGGGGGGCTTGAGATGCAGGTGGAGTCATGCGTCTACCCTGTACCTCCCATCTGCATGTCTACCTGTCAAAACCAATGATATGTAAAGCTGTAAGCTGTGTAAGTAACTCTGGATGAGGGAGCCTAATAAGCAAACAAAAAACCAATCAAATAAATTCTTCTTCGTGTGCTTTTCAGTTTTATCTTGAATGTTTGTTTTGTTGTTGAAACATAACATTCAGATGAAAGCCTTCATTAGCCTCCATGCTTACCCTTGGTGCCAAATACCAGTTGAGAATCAGTTTGAAGCTGCACAGTGTCCCTGGAGAGTCCGCTGCCTTTGTCGGAGACGACTGTGGGCAGCAGTATTCCCTAGGGTGAGAGACCGGTTGAACCCAAGTTCAAAGGTCACTGTGCTGGACCCTCAGGACAGGAGGAACCCTGTCTTCATAACAGAACCATCAGTGCAGCCTATATTACTGGTGCACAGTGGATTGATTAGCCCCCAGGTGAGAGATCTCCACCCAAGGCTAGCAGCTTTGTGCCAGAGCCCCTGTAGTATGCGTGCTCGAGGCATGATCTCATCGCAGGGTGTCCTCTGAGCCTTCTCTTCAGTGCGGCGGTAAAGCTCGAGGGAGATTTCGGGAGCTGGATGAAGTCATCTTCTGAGGAAGAGTGGCTGCTTTTTTTTCTTGTCACCTGGAGGGGTTATGGCATTCGTGGTGAGTGTCTGAA
Source organism: Conger conger (assembly GCF_963514075.1). NCBI lineage: Eukaryota > Metazoa > Chordata > Actinopteri > Anguilliformes > Congridae > Conger > Conger conger. Next base: position 30,493,807 of record NC_083774.1, on the reverse strand, counting down.
AAGGGTGGAGGGGAGAGCAGTTCTTACCTCTCCGTTCCCCGCAGGGATGGGAGGAGGGGGGGCATATTGTAGTACGACAAATCTGAATCCCCAAGATGGACGTTAATCCCCAGACCTGTGACGCTGTGCTTCCTTTGAGACTTCCACAGTGAGTAACTGCAGCAGGTCCCGGGAAGTGGGGAGATGGATTTTAGACTGCCAGGAAAGGCAAGCCTTTGGCCAGGCAGCCTTTTTCCCCTCTTTGTGGGGATAAAAGTTTGGGGCAGAGCAGGAGGGACAGGGAAGCTGAGTGAAAGGAGAGTGGAACATTGCTGAGGTGTTGCCACGGTAACGTGCTCGGCAATGAAGGAAGGGAAGGCTGGAAGTGGAGAGAGGAGTGGCAGTTACCTGCACTGTGTGTGTGTGTGTGCGTGTGTGCGTGCGTGCGTGCGTGCATGCGCGCGCGTGCGTGTGTGTGTGTTTGTGTGTTTGTCTCCGTGCCTGTGTGTGTGTCTGTGTGTGTGTGTGTGTGTGTGTTTGTGCGAGTGCATGTGTTTGTCTGTGCGCTTGTGCGTGTGTGTGTGTGTGTTTGTCTGTGTGCCTGTGTGTGTGTCTGTGTGTGGCTGTGTGTGTTTGTGTATGTGTGTGTGTGTGTGTGTGTGTGTTTGTGTGCTTGCATCCATGTCTGTATAAAGGAAATCACTTAATAGAAGTATGTATAATGTAGATGTCAGGTGAAGGTTAAAAAGTAAAAATTACTATGTGCATTTTATTTTTGTATTTATTTAATGTAGTTATAAGTTAACACATATAAACACATCAGCAGTGGCAACGAAGCAGTGTCACTTAGCCAAGCAGTTTATTTCCACTTATATTCCCTTGGCATGTACGTGGACAGTACATACAATATTTAAGTTGTCAGCATGAAAAAGAGTCAAATTAAAAGAATATTAGGGTGTATAACAGCAGGTGATATGATATCTTGTGAGCCACACAGTCTGAAATTCTGGACATGATAGCAGGAACAATTTAATTTATTTGTGAAATAATTACTACTGAGTCAACTTTTTCTCGAGTCGTGTCTTTCTGTTGGGAATTCTGTCTTTGTTACAGTGAAGTCTGAGCGTGCTGAAAGGTTATCTCTCTCTCTCTCTGTCTCTCTCTCTCTCTCTCTCACTCACTCTTTATAATCTGGAAATGCAACCACTTCACTATGTTGGTTGGGCCAGTGTTTTCTGTAGTGTTCTCTTCTGTATAAAATCGCCACTTTGGCTTGATTAGCTCAAGGGTTAAACTGGAATTTATGTATTGCTTGTTAATTAATGATGCTGAAGAATGTATGACTAATGTGGTACTTGTGAGATTGCTCGTATTCAATTGAAGAGGGAAGATTGGTTATTAACATTTGAGTTTGGCTCTTGGATTTTACAGTTTTGCAGTTTTCTTTAATGTGCACTCCTTGTTTTGTTTTTTTTTACTTGCTTTCTGTTTCTTTTGTTTGTTTTATGGGGTTTTTTTTAGATCCGACTACAAAAGTAAGCTGTGGGAATTTTGTTTTGTACTGACGATGTTTAAAATGTTTTCTCTTTCCCTCTCTCCCCCATAATGGCCATCACTTGAAGGCTTGACCTCTGACCTATTCTGATGTTCAGAGGAATGGCTGTAATGTCACAGGTACATGCTACGTTTAAGTGGTAACTGTACAACAGTACCAGGAATTCAGCATTGTGTATCAGATAGGGGGAGGGAGGGAGAGGGAGAGGAATTCAAACAAATCAGCAAAATTAAAAAAATGGCTTATTCCTATCTAACAAAACACGTGGGTTTTCATTATTAAAATCACATCCATTATGCCAGCACTTTATAATACAGTCATTCTGATACCTAAAATAAGTTCCAGATTACAAATAGAGATATGAAGAGAGAGGGAGAGAGAGGGGGGGAATGAGAATGAGAGAGGGGGTAACTCTGTGTGTCTTGTGCCTTGGCAAAGTTTGGTGGAATGTCGTGCACGGTTCTGAAGTATAATGGCCCCATGGAATGTTTCATCTCCTTACGAAAGTCCTGCAGTCCAAGATTTCACTGGTCCCCGACTGTGACCCCCGAGAAGGTTTTTCGCCCCACTGGGGAGTTGTTTATCTTGTGAGCTTGCTATTTTGGGATTCAGGCCTGGTGTTTGCCTGCACCCTTTCTTCATCTTACTCCATAAAGTGTCTTTGTGACAGTCTTCTGTAAAAAGCACTATACAAATAGACTTGATTTGACTTGGCAGTCCAGGGCTTCAACCACCCACCACGACCCAAGGGAGGCATTCTCCGGTTTTACCCTGCTGGCTGTGGGCTTCACCTGCTGGCCGTGGGCCTCACCTGCTATGACCGGAGCGGGGACACAGCGGGGACCGGAGTAAGGCTATGACCCCCCTGTAAGGGCACGTGAGGGGCCGTGACCGTGAACATGACCGCAACCATCCTCGCAACAGCAGCTGGGCCCGTTCACCTCCCTTTTAATGAGACAAGCAAAACAGCGGCCTGAAACGCCATGTTCCCCCTCAGAGGTCAGGTCCCGTCCAGCTCCAAACATCTTTGGATAGCACAAAGGAACCGTACATGGCCACACTTTTTAAACGAGCAGTTTTATTCCGTTTTCTTTCAAGGAAGCCAAATGGATGTTTTGTACAATGACCAGTGCACTTTATGTCTCTGCTTCAAAGCAGTGCAGGAGAATTTGTTTCCTGTGCACTTGGACTTTGCATTCGCAAATGAAACCAGTGAAAGTGTTTTGCTGACAAGAACAAGCACATGGATTTCATTTTAGAGACAACAGAATGCAATTATACACTTTCCCTGGTTTTTTTTTTTTTTTAATGGACCGAACCAAAAGTAATTTATAAATATGTCACTCCAGATATTAATCCTTTTATTTTCTTTTCTTTCATTTTCCTTCAGTCAGCTGGTACAAAGTGAATGGATCCACCATTGTTTTGACAGTGCTCCTGTTTCTTGTTAGAACACATACCATATATACACATTGGAAACAATAAAGTTCCCTGAAATCATATTAATAGTTGGCAGTCAGCAATAGTTGGCTATCACATATAAACGCCTTCATTTTCATGTTGAAATAAAAATACTTTGCCCAGTCTAAGCATTGTCTTTCTATGACGGTTCGTGTGGCTGTGTTTGTACGACTGGGTCCTTGTCACTACCCGTATCGACGCTCGACAAGTGAGTGTGTGTCGCGATTCCATCTTGGTCGTCTGGAATCGGTTTGTCGGGGTTAACTGCTTTACGGGTCTCGGGGCCTGAGAACCCGGAAGCCTCTGTGTTGACTCAAGATATGCCACGTCCTGTCAAGACATGAACGATTTAGCCCCTGCGCCAGGCTGTCAGACTGGGCAGTTTAAAGAAGGAGGACAGCCAAACGCGAGGCTGTGGCAGAGGAAGCGATATTTCGGATATCGCCCTGTGTTCATTCACAATTACTGGTAACGAATATCGAGCCGGACATCATTTGAAATCGCTCTTGCTGGAGCCAGTATCGCGGTCATTCCCCCCGGAAAAGAAGCGGTCGAACAATGAAGCTCTCGGTGCCAGTCTGCGGTCAGAACGTACAAAATGGCTAACTCCCTCTCTTCCTTTTGACTGTTTGTGGTGTAATCTTTCTCCAACACTTTAAAGAGCGAGAAGGAAAATGTGATATGCTGTAACACCGTCGCTAAGCAGATGCGTGCTGAAAAGACTCACACATTTCAATCAGAAATGCTAATGTATTTCTGACTCTCGGCAGACAGAAATAAACTTGAATGTAATTTTCTGAGAAAAGGGCTAAATGCGGAGCTTGCTGGTATCACCACAGAAGGGGTGTCACGCATCTTTAATAGCGCAGTTATTTGAATTTATGCTTGTATTGTATGTGTAATCCCCTGTGGACCGGGCTGTCTATGGGTGTGTGAGGTGTTCCTCCTGTTCCGATGGAGCACAAATAGCTGATAAGCTGTCATTGCTTTCCCCTCCGCCCCCTCAATGTGTGCGGTACGTGTGCCACGCTTTCTGTGCCAGATATTATTGATGCCGATCCATTTACGTTCAGGTCCTGTCGAAGCCCTGTTGTATTTGATGCGAACTGATTTACATTCATTCCACTCTTTGTAAGCCGATGCACTCTTTGAGCACTAGCGTTGCATGTGGTGCCAAACTCAGACTGAAGGCTAGAAAAACAGAAAACAGGAAAAGGCATGAGCCAAACACAGCGAGCCAGTGCAGGGCTGATGAATTGCAGGGTGGGCTAGTTGGGACAGTTGAAAGGGAAAGGCCTGGTTATTAATGGAGCTGTTACTGTGACAGGCAGCCAGCACCGTGTCCATCAGGGGAAGGTCTGCACTCTGACATGCATGGGACTCATACTGTACCTGTACGGACACGCATGCAGACACTCACACACAGGCACACGCACGCATGCAGACACTCACACACAGGCACACGCACGCATGCAGGCACTCACACACAGGCACACGCACGCATGCAGACACACACACAGGCACACACACGCATGCAGACACACACATAGGCACACGCACGCATGCAGACACACACAGGCACACGCACGCATGCAGACACACACAGGCACACGCACGCATGCAGACACTCACACACAGGCACACGCACGCATGCAGACACACACACACACAGGCACACGCACGCATGCAGACACTCACACACAGGCACACACACACATGCAGACACACACAGGCACACGCACGCATGCAGACACTCACACACAGGCATGCAGACACATGCAGACACACACACAGGCACACGCACGCATGCAGACACACACACAGGCACACACACGCATGCAGACACACACACACACACAGGCACACACACGCATGCAGACACTCACACACAGGCACACGCACGCATGCAGATACACACAGGCACACACACGCATGCAGATACACACACAGGCACACGCACGCATGCAGACACACACACACAGGCACACACACACGCAGACACACACACAGGCACACGCACGCATGCAGACACACACACAGGCACACGCACGCATGCAGACACTCACACACAGGCACACACACGCATGCAGACACTCACACACAGGCACACACACACGCAGACACACACAGGCACACGCACGCATGCAGACACACACACACAGGCACACGCACGCATGCAGACACTCACACACAGGCACACACACACGCAGACACACACAGGCACACGCACGCATGCAGACACACACACAGGCACACGCACGCATGCAGACACTCACACACAGGCACACACACGCATGCAGACACTCACACACAGGCACACACGCATGCAGACACTCACACACAGGCACACGCATGCAGACACTCACACACAGGCACACACACACACGCAGACACACATATACAGGCACTCACAAAAAAGGACATGCATGCACACACATGCACACTCACCTACTGTACACGTGCATGCAGCACACAAATGCACACATGCGCATACAGATTTGAACATTCATTCAGTGCATACACATGTATGCACACACACACTCACATACACACACACATGTATGCACACACACACTCACATACACACACATGTATGCACACACGCTCACATACACACACACATGCATGCACACACATGCATGCACACACACTCACATACACACACACATGCATGCACACACACTCACATACACACACACATGCATGCACGCACACTCACATACACACACACATGCATGCACACACACTCACATACACACACACATGCATGCACACACACACTCACATACACACACATATGCATGCACACACACTCACATACACACACATGTATGCATACACACTCACATACCCACACATGCATGCACACACACACTCACACACACACACACACACACACAGACGGGTGCCACTTCATCTGTTTTTACATGCATGCACACATACACACCTACATACACACACATACACACCTACACACACAGACTCTCTCTCTCTCACACACACACTCACTCACACACACACACACACACACACACACACACAGACGGGTGCCACTTCATCTGTTTTTACATGCATGCACACATACACACCTACATACACACACATACACACCTACACACACAGACTCTCTCTCTCTCTCACACACACACACACACACACAATGTTTGCCACTCACTTCACCTGTTCCTACACGCTCTCCGCTCCGCCTTCCGTCTCCCTGCAGAGCGGAAACAGTACACAAGGCACGGCTTTGCCGAACATGTTATTTCTGCCTTAATTAGAGTACCCGGTCATGCTTCAGGTCCGGAACATACCAAGTGCCGACACCCCCGTGCCTCCCGCAGACGGGGAGAGGAGTCGGGCGGAGCGGTCGGGCTCGCCGGTGACAGCGAGCGGGCGGTTAAAATTCACGCCGCGGCCCGCACGGTGCCCCCCCCCCCCCCCCCCCCCGTCTCCCAGAAATGACACTCTGTCAGAGCGCTGAGCGGAGGGCCAGACCATCGCAGCGCTCAGCCGCGGCTCTCAGAGACGATCCCTGAAGGTCACGGGCACGGCTGTCAGCCGCTCGTCATGGAGGCACACCCTCAAGCTCACGCAGTGGACGGAATGAATGAATTAATGAATTAATTAATGAATGAATGAAAGAATTTGGGGGAGAGCTGGTGTTTTGCAGTTCGTAACCTTCCAAGAGGCGATTCGTTCAGTTTTTTACATGAGTTCATAATTTACATTGCATTACATTATTGGCATTCGGCAGACGCTCTTATCCAGAGCGACGTACAGTTGATTAGACTAAGCAGGAGACAATCCTCCCCTGGAGCAATGCAGGGTTAAGGGCCCAACGGCTGTGCAGATCTTATTGTGGCTACACCGGGGATTAGAACCACCGACCTTGCGTGTCCCAGTCATTTACCTTAACCGCTACGCTACAGGCCCGCCCCATAACTGTACTATAATGTATGTACAGTACATATTGTATAAGATTTAGACTGCCAGCAGGTGCTCCACGAATCCCTACACCCTGCCCCCCCCATTCCTCCCCCATGAAGGATTGGCTGATAACCAGGTCTTTGCACACATTGCAGGGGAATTTACGAGGGGTGAGAAGTACCTGTTTATTTTTATTCTTAATTCATCATCTACTTCCTGTCTAACAGGGGTCACGCTGAGCACTCTCATCACGGCGCCCAAATAATGGCCGCTTTGTTTGACGGACAGAGGGAGGGGCCGGACATTTAACCTCTGACCTTCCAATTTGGAAAATGCTCTCATGTGGCAGGAACTGAAGCACACCATGGAAAGTACAATCGAACAGCGTAGGACATCAAAATCCATCACTCCAGGCTGTCCAGAAGATGGGACTCCCTCTCACTTTGATGAACCACGGTAATTAACGCCCTCATAAGCCTGCAATTTGGCCGGTCGATTGCAGAGGGCATTTGGAACAACGAGATACATTATTTGCGAGCGTCGAAGGTCGTAACTTTTTACACATTTCCCCCCCATAAACCACATTGCTGTCAGGAACCTTGTGATGTTTTTTTTTTTCTTACCAAGCTTGACTGATCAATGTGGCTGTTCTCCGCCCCCCCCCTTCCCGCCGGTTCACGCATCGTAGCGCAGGGAGTCATGTGACCTTGTGACATCACGGAGCATTGGAAAGGATCCAGAGGGAGCGATGGAAAGTACCGAGCTCCGTGCCAACGCGTATTAAAAAGTGGTCGACCTCTCCGTCGGTCAGAGCTGGCTGGGCGTTGCCATGGTGCAGTTGTCCACGTTGTTGGAACGGCTCGGTCCCGCGTGGGGTTTTTACGCTCTGAGAGACTCCCTCTCCCGAAACTCCACTGCGCTCAGAGAAGGGCTGACGGACGGACAGTTTGATCCCGGATCAGTTCTGCATTCCCGCAGGCCCGAGGGAACACGAGCGAGGTTCCTTTCGGAATGTCTGGACCGGGGAGGCTGACAAAAAGGCTTGAGCTCGATTTGGTTCAATGTCTGTCACACTTATCAACACACACAAGGCGTCCTCTGTTTTTCATATTTTCTCTTTCATTCGAGAGCGGTTTTGACAATTCATTTTTTATGCTGCTTCATGAGGCAGACATCTGCTAAAAATATGATTGAGTTCAAAAAAAGGCAATGATTTATGTTTTAAGGGTAGACAGAGAGAAAAGAGAAAGCGCTCTGTCATATTTTGTGTCTTTGTCATGGTTGCGGTTTTGCCCACAGATTATACACGGTCATGTAGATTCTTTATGGAGCTTTTTTTAATTATCATACACCAGTGCTTAATTGGAATCAATTTCCCTCAAATCTCCCTCAATTTACTGCATAGTTAAAACTGGAGAAGGGTTACCATGTTCAACTGCAGCCTTGGTTTAATTTAACATTTCCCTCAGCAGGAATAATTTTCCATAAACCAAAGGACATGTGTACCAATTGTCATAAGGAAGACATTTAAGCGCCTGTTTTCATTGAATGGAGATTCTCTGTAAAAATCTGAACAAAATGTCGAGCCGGGGTGTCGCACAGCTAAAGTAACAGACCTTTAGTTACACATCCGGTCCTGCCCAAGCTGAGTTTGGCCGGCTCACACGGAGCAGCGCAATTGGCTCGCCGCTTCAAGGGCAGGTCAACCATTTTACATTTTATTCACTTTATTTGATGGAGCAAGCAGAGAGAGCGACAGACAGAGACAGGATAACAGTACAGTAAGGAGGGTTGAGGGTGTTGTGTCCTCTGGACTGTGGCCGTACCACTGGATACCTACGAGAGTAAGTCAGGTTCATTCCTGAAGGGTATAACAGCAATGGGAGCGTTGACCCCTCAGAGTACACGCCCAGGTCGGTAAGCAGCACTTCACTCCTCCGCTGGGTTCGTCAGGCCAGCTATCTCCTATTTCAACAGCTTTACAACTGGAGAAACACAACCCAGTGAGGATCTGTCAGCGAAGAATGTGTGTGTGTGTGTGTGTGTGTGTGGGTGTGGGCGGGATTCGTCCCAGTGAAGAAACATGATCAAAAGTCCCCTGTCACCTGCACTACTCATCAGGGGACATGGGGACAGGTCACATGGTGACATGATGTCATTCCCTGTAGGCCCTGGTGCTCTGCCGGACCAGACAATGTGGAGCTTCTGGGAGAGAAAAAAAAGCGAACAACACCAACTTCAGTGGAACCACATTTTGCAGTGCTTTCCCTGCTTCAAAATATCTTTGTTCTATCTTATTACAACTGAATGTCTGGCTGTTTGCCCCAATCAAACCGAGGGCCAGAAAAAGATTAGAAGGCCTGTTGCCAGCCTACCCGAGTGTTTAGAGTTTCATGTTTATCTGATATGACACAAACACATGCACAAAATGGCTGAACTGAACACAGGCGCACACTGTGGCGGGACAGCAGTGCAGCGTACGCCATCGGACGGCCGGCAGACGCCCGGCGGCCGTGACAGAGGAGCGTCTCATTGGCCGAGCCCCCGGAGGCCATGGGCACTGGCTGCTGTCGCCGCAATAAAGGCCTGATTTATGAATCCCAATCAGGGGACGTCTGTAAAGTGTGAAACGAGCGGATAATTAATCATAATCAAGCGTCAGTGTCTGCGAATCCGCAAAACGGCCGAACAGAGAGAGATTGTGCTTTCCTTCCCGTCGCGCTGAGGAAAGCGTATCCCTCCATTAAAAATCCTCTCCAGCAAACAGACGGGGCACGGCTGGCTACAAGCTGTGCGATAAGGCGGAAAACGACAACCTGATAAAGCGAGTTCGGCTGGAGAGGCAAAATCTGCTTGTGCTTTGGAGATGGGAATTAACGAGGGGCAGGAGGGAAGGGCCTCATTTGTGCACCGCACCCTTTTTCCACCACCAGGGCCCCCCCTCCCCCTACAAGAATAGAAAATCTATACATGATGGGTAGCATGCAGAATGCTTTTTTTTTGTGTGCGACGTGTGTGTGAATGAAAGTCAGACGCACATTATATTTTCTTGCACACTTGAGCATGCACGGACACACAGACACACATACTGTACGTGTAGCCTACTCGCTCTCATGTGAATGCACACACACACACACACACATATACTGTACAACATGTAGCCTACTTGCTCTCATGTGAATGCACACACACAGACACACATACTGTACGTGTAGCCTACTCGCTCTCATGTGAATGCACACACACACACACACACACACACACATATACTGTACATGTAGCCTACTTGCTCTCATGTGAATGCACACACGCAGACACACAAAATAACACGCACACACACACAAATAATCATCTTCTTGCACAAATGCATATATGCACTTACAGTCATACAATTTCACGTGTGCGCGCATACAAAGGCACATACGCAGGTGTACGCAGTCTGAGATGCATCGTCTGTCCGTGGATTGCGAGATGGGAAGACCCCACTGGTTGCGGTAGCACACTCCAGGGCAAGGACCTCCCCCAAACCCCCCCACCAGCTGCAGCTCTGTAGAAACCATGATGTAATGCGCCTGGCTCAGTCAACTACCCCCTCAGCTGCTTTCCGATTTTTTTTGCGGCCCCTCCTTCTCATTCGCTGCTGGTGGTGCTGCTACCGTCTGCACGTACCGGACCGGCCAACGCACCTTCGGGAAATCCTCCAGCCGTATCGTTCGTGCTCGCATAGCCACCTGTCTCCTGCCGGCGGAGAACGCACGGTGAGTCCCGGTATTCCTATTTTTAACGGTTATTTATTCACACGCGAGGCAAAGGATGCGGTAAAGGAAAGCTGAGAGAAGGACGAAAAGAGCCGCGGTTGTGTCTCCGGTGGGGTCTCGTGCACAGCCAAATGAATGCGCTGGCTGAAAGCTTCTGGTCGCCTTGGCGCCGGCTGCCATGGCAATAGATTGAATTCTGTTCCTTGGGCTGCTGCCGTGTGCATTTTTTTTTCTCTCTTTGCCTGTAGCAAGGTGTTGGTTACCATGGTGAGATAGGGATGGATTCCCTTGCAGGTTCCCATATTGTTCAAGGTGTCTCTTGGAATGCTGTCTTGGAAACGGAGGCAATTCCTTTTTTTCCCTCTGCAGTTTACTGAGCGTCTCGTGTTATTGCATCAGTACAGTAAGTGGTTTTCTCAGTTTTCTTTTAAATAACTTAAATAATGTGAAGAAAAAGGGGGTATAAAAATGCATTCTATATTCACAAAAATTCATACAGTTAGGTGCTTTTATTTTATTTTATTTTATGGGCTACATGGCATTTAAATGTTTGGATCATGCCTTCTTACTGTATTGCTTAATATACATTTGTGCTTGCACGTGTGTGTGTGTGTGTGTGTGTGTGTGTGTGCATGCATGTGTACATGAGAGAGAGAAAAAGAGAGCACACTAGCTTGTGTGGGTTAACCTTGTGAAGCTAGGTGGGCATTTGTGCAATGAAAGAGGGCGTGTTAAGCATACTGTGGTTCTGTGGCTACATGAATGCTAGAGTGGTCAGGATGCTAACTGATCTTTATTCATTTTCCCTCCGGATGTTCCTACCTCTGCGCCCAAGGCAAATTAAGTGAAGTGTTGCTATAAATTTAAGAGCTCGCCACTGAAAGGGTATTAGCAACATGATGTATGGGATTTTCGCTTTTACATATATTTTCTGTCGAATTTTCCGTTTGTATATTCAGCCGGTGTATTCTCAGTTGTAGTCTTGCCTAACCGTTTATGCCGACTGTGCGGTTGCTATTTTTTAATATTTCATACCTCCTGTCTGCTCTGTGTGGAGCTGTAATCATAACTAATTCATTCAAATGCATTTTCCTTTTTATGCAGCTGGAAAACCCCCAATTTTTATCTCCCATGATTCAGGCAATCAGTAGTCTCCATAATTATCACAATTTCAGTTTTCTCACCATTTCTTGCCACTTTGCCACCTTTCTCACAAGTTGAGGACGGGTTTTCTATGACAGCTCGCAGGCGCACAAAGTCTAAAATGAAATATATGTATGAAAATAATATGAAATTGCTACAGGATAACACATCAATTGATGAGGTCACAACTGCAGCTGCACACTGATTTGAGCCAATCACGTGTCTGGTGTCACCTCACCTCCAAAGAACCTTTTGTTCATAGCCATTGCTGCAAAGGGTCAGTTTCCGATGCAGTTTGGAAACTAATCTAGCAATTGTCATGGATATACCAGGAAAACCAGATGCAGTCAAGTAATATGATTTTCAAGCTTATTTTCATCATTAGCATATAAGTGCTTTTATGATTCTCATAATGTGTTACGGAATGTGTAATTGTTCATTGCACAAGTCATTAAAACTCTCACTCTTGTTTGAATGACTGGACGTGGAGCAACAGTCCAGTACAGTAGCGTGCCAAACTGAAATAACACATTTTTAGCTGAGACTCTCCTACTCACAGACCATTGGGTGGGGACTTCACCTCAAAAGGTCATTCTAGTTGCTTAGACACTGATATGGATTTTTTTCTCTCCTCTGTCAGTTCCGCGGTGATTTATGAGGTCACGACTGCAGCTACACCCTGATTTGAGCCAATCACATGCCCCACCACCAAAGATTTTTTTCTGAACATGGCTGCTGACACCTGCAGTATTTCTGCGTTGGGAAATGGTGGCTTATCTGTAGTGATAGGATTGTAAGGCGTGATAAATCCCAGAATTATTGAACTGGTGCATTGTGTGAGAGATGGTAGTTGATGGTAGTCTGCTTTTACAGTAGTTTTGATTCACTATTTCAGACGCCAGGCAGACTTAAAATTCTACACCACCGGTTCAATGTAACTTCTTGTGGATGCCATTGACTTGTGCCTAAAGCAGTAACAGTGTTGCACTTGCCCGTAAGAAATATAACAGGGCCTCCTCCAATAACATACCATTATGTGCGGTGAGTGAAAACCATAAAATGCACTTTGGCGCTCTTGTCAACACGAGAATGTAAACTTCATTCCGCAGATCTCACTCAGTATTTCATGTTTTTTTAACGACTTAAATAGCGCTCGGACAGCAGGCCAGAGAAACGGGCTATTTTAGCCGTTGCTTTTGTCGGTGATTGAGCCCCCCAGAGCGCTAGCCTGTCTTCCGAATGACCTTGATTATAGATTTACCTCTCGCAGCAGCCCCCCTTCCTTGAAGTGCAAGTGTTTTCTCGTTAGGGCCGTTCACTTAAAATAGCGCGGTGACATTGTTGTTTTTGTATCCCAAGGCCGCCGTAAGGAAAGGGCAGTGCCGAAAATAGCCGTAACCTGGGCGTGTCTTCCACGCCGGGAGAGGAGAGGGCAGGGCTGTACCCGCCGGTCACGCTAGCGGCCGGGCACCTCAGTGAAGAACTGAAGAAACAGCCGGCCTCGTGAGCGTACCTCGCCTTAGGGTCGCCCGCCGCCCGGGCCAGCCGTGTTTCCGTACCCCCGTTCATTTTTCTCAGCTCCCTCCCCCTGTTTTTCTATTCCACGGTTCGTGTTTGGTAATTAGGCCCGGTGATTCGCCGCCACCGCCCGCACCCTCACCACACTGCTCCGCTGCGCCCGCCTGCCAGCCGGCCGGGATTTTCCACGACACGGGTCACGCTCTGCCCTTTTCATGAGAAAAAGTCTGCTATTCACAGACTCAACAATCCGTGGCACAGAAAGGAGACTACAGCACGTCTGTGTTTCTGCACGACTGCACTGTTCAAACTTACTTTCGGAAATTAAGCGTTGGGTTCGGTTTATACTCTATACAGAGCAAAACAGAGAAAAAGAACTGTTCAAGGAGATTACTTGAAAATTTCATACATTTACATGCACACACACCCACACATGCAGACACTCTTCGTTAAGTGTTTACTCGTCAAGTTTTCTTCTAGCAGTGTGTGGACGTGCCCTGCTGCCTGTTGGGTCGATGTCTGTGACTCATGTGCATGACCTCACCTTTAATGTCAGTGTCTGTGTTTGGCGAGCTGGAGTGCGCTGTCCCGGAGGAGGAGAGTGACTGCGCTGCTTCCCGTCTGCGTGATTTCCCCACTGCGTGATTTCCCCACCCCGCTCGCTCTGCCAGCTCTGTGAATAATCAACCCACCCCGCGGCTCCGATCAGGGCTTCTGCCATAAACACTACCGTACAGCTATTTTGGGTGACGCTTTCATCCAAAGCGACTTACAGTTGATTAGATTAAGAAGGGGCCGACGTGGGGTTTAGGGCCTTGCTCAAGGGCCCAACAGCTGTGCTGATCTTATTGTGGCTACACTGGGGTTTTAACCACAAACTCTCCAGGTCCCAGTCATGCACCTTAACCACTAGGCTACAGGCCGCCCCCAGCTGCACAGTCAAACTGTGCTCCTCACCACCCATCATTGCGTCCCCGTGCACAGTTAAAACCCGTTGTAGATATTCCTTGACGCCTATGCGCAGTCAAACTAAGTTCCTGCTGCTATCTCTGTCCTGATGCGCAGTCAGACTCCTCCGTCTGCACTGTTGCGCAGGAAAGGCCTGCTCTGGCCTCCCTATCCGTCCTGATGCGCAGTCAGACTCCTCCGTCTGCACTGTTGCGCAGGAAAGGCCTGCTCTGGCCTCCCTATCCGTCCTGATGCGCAGTCAGACTCCTCCGTCTGCACTGTTGCGCAGGAAAGGCCTGCTGTCCCCTCCCTGTCCGTCCTGATGCGCAGTCAGACTCCTCCGTCTGCACTGTTGCGCAGGAAAGGCCTGCTCTGGCCTCCCTATCCGTCCTGATGCGCAGTCAGACTCCTCCGTCTGCACTGTTGCGCAGGAAAGGCCTGCTGTCCCCTCCCTGTCCGTCCTGATGCGCAGTCAGACTCCTCCGTCTGCACTGTTGCGCAGGAAAGGCCTGCTCTGGCCTCCCTATCCGTCCTGATGCGCAGTCAGACTCCTCCGTCTGCACTGTTGCGCAGGAAAGGCCTGCTGTCCCCTCCCTGTCCGTCCTGATGCGCAGTCAGACTCCTCCGTCTGCACTGTTGCGCAGGAAAGGCCTGCTGTCCCCTCCCTGTCCGTCCTGATGCGCAGTCAGACTCCTCCGTCTGCACTGTTGCGCAGGAAAGGCCTGCTGTCCCCTCCCTGTCCATTCCGATGCGCAGACCTGGGCTGCAGCACCTGTCGGGGTGCGGTTGGCACGGCGATAACCCGAAGGCGCGGAGTCGGGGAGGAGAAGGTGTACCTAAAATGATTTTCTTCTGCATATAAAGGAGACTGGAATCTGGAGTGGCACATTGCTGGACTTGAGCACATGTTTTCAGCCGAATTGTTTCTGTTGTACAAATGGACAAAATGTTAAAGTGCCATCTATGAAAGTAACCCTGAAGGCATCACCTAACAGATAATCGATCTTGAGAACTTGACACAAGGCCCCAAACAGATTGCCGCAAGTGTAGCAGAAGTTGCATAGATTTGCTTGGCGGGTTTCTTTTTCAGTTCAACGGAAAAAAGGTAATTGTTCAGAGTGTCTGTTTACTTCAAATCCTATCTTTAGCCAGCATGTGTCTACCACGATAACTGAAGCATTTAGCAGATTACGTATCTTGTATTCTTTTTGCAAACAATCCATTTATACGGGTGGATATTTACAGAAGCAATTAAGGCTAATTACAATTCAATTACAATTCAGCAGTATTCCTCCCGGAATTAAAACTACAACCCTGAAGTTGCACTGCAGAAAACATCTGTCTTAAAGAGTTTTAATCGTGTGGGACTTAAAATCTTTTTCGTCTCAAGTAGAAAACATTAGCTTGCTTTAAATTAGTGGTTGCTTGACAAGTGAAATCACCTCATTGGCAATATTATTTAGCAAATTGATAATGGAATATGGCTAAATAAAAGACTAAAATACTTGTAGAGGTTGATTTTTTTTTTTTTTTTTTCTTATCAGATTAACCTATAGGGTTTAAGATTTTATCTACATGGTCACTTCTAGCGCTTCGATCTGTACTTCCCTCTCGGGTTTTTAGTGCACACGTCCCTGGGCATGGTTATGCACTCTGTTGTACATCGCTCTGGATAAGAGTGTCTGCCATAATAATGTAATGTAATATAAAGCTTTTTGCAGTGTTTCCTAACCATTATACTATACTGCCAACCCTTCTGGAAAACAAGCTACTCTAGTGTCAGTCTGAGTGTTTCATCAGCGCTGCAAGTAGCATGTAGCAGCGGCCTTGTATCAGGCCCTGTGGTGAGGGCTAGGAGACGCCGCGAGACACGAGGCTCGCTCTGCACTGCTGTTTACTCATCTGTAATCGCCAGCTACCTGTGAAATAAACACGTCGCGTTTTCCCAACCTTCGTCGCGGAGATCTTGTCCGTCGAAATTGAATTGCGCGGCCTCCCATTGTTATTCTGTATTACCTGTCATTCTACATGGCAGTTTAATTGTCGTTCTCATACCCGTTCGCTTTTTCCAAAGTAGCAGGTTTGTTTCCGCTCCGCTCCGGCCGACCCGCTCCGGCCGACCCGCTCCTTCGCTGGGTCCCCGTAAACACGAACGTGCTACAGCGCCATTGGGTGGATTAATATCCACCACGCTCTGCGGTGTCACACTGTATGACCGTATCTCCATACCCAGGTTAACACAGTGTAAAAATCACCTCCACCACGCTCTGTGGTTCCATACGTAGGTTAACACAGTGTAAAAATCACCTCCACCACGGTCTGCGGTGTCACACCGTATGACCGTATCTCCATACGCAGGTTAACACAGTGTAAAAATCACCTCCACCACGGTCTGTGGTGTCACACTGTATGACCGTATCTCCATACGCAGGTTAACACAGTGTAAAAATCACCTCCACCACGCTCTGTGGTTCCATACGCAGGTTAACACAGTGTAAAAATCACCTCCACCACGCTCTGCGGTGTCACACCGTATGACCGTATCTCCATACGCAGGTTAACACAGTGTAAAAATCACCTCCACCACGCTCTGTGGTTCCATACGCAGGTTAACACAGTGTAAAAATCACCTCCACCACGCTCTGCGGTGTCACACCGTATGACCGTATCTCCATACGCAGGTTAACACAGTGTAAAAATCACCTCCACCATGCTCTGCGGTGTCACAGCGTATGACCGTATCTCCATACACAGGTTAACACAGTGTAAAAATCACCTCCACCACGGTCTGCGGTGTCACACCGTATGACCGTATCTCCATACGCAGGTTAACGCAGTGTGAAAATCACCTCCACCACGCTCTGTGGTTCCATACGCAGGTTAACACAGTGTAAAAATCACCTCCACCACGGTCTGTGGTGTCACACCGTATGACCGTATCTCCATACGCAGGTTAACGCAGTGTAAAAATCACCTCCACCACGGTCTGCGGTGTCACACCGTATGACCGTATCTCCATACGCAGGTTAACGCAGTGTAAAAATCACCTCCACCACGGTCTGCGGTGTCACACTGTATGACCGTATCTCCATACGCAGGTTAACAGAGTGTGAAAATCACCTCCAGAATGCAGCAGTGGCGTTAACAAAACATCGCCCTCGATCAGACTGCGGTCGCTTTTTTTGGGGGGGAGGGGAGATTGTGTTTTCCAGCCACCAGACATGTAGACAGCTTCAGACCAGAGTTCAGGGTGCCTGAGGAGGCTGGAAGTTGTTTGCCATTTATTTGCAGTCAGAGCTAATTATCATTTTGTTTTAAGCCCCAGGGAAGCTGGCTGGTGCTAAAAATGTGTATTTACTCTCTTGCAGCTGGACGCCTGGATGCAGTTTTGGGATCAACAGGCACTATTGATTGCCCCCCACCCCTGTCCCACGCCCTGTGCCCCCACCCCAACCCCTACCCCCACCCCTCACCTTAAATCCCCACACCTCTCAATGACTCCACCTCTTCAGTGGCACGTCTCATTTTTCAAGCCAGCATTTAGCTCATATTTTTCCGACTAATTCCAACTGCCCGGTCATATTTGTAGATGTCTTGTTGCCGCAGAGACCTCGAACAAACTTTCCTCTGAAGCTGCCTTTACCACTCTACAGAAATGTTTTTTTAACACTCTCAGAAAAAAAGGTACAAAAAGTACTGAAAAAGGTACAAAGATTGTATGTACCCTATAAGCACATAAAAATTATACCCCTTGCCATTGGATTAATACTTCATTTGTACCTTTTCTGTTTGTAAAAGGCTTATTTCTACCCAAAATAATAGTATTGTACCTTTCAGGGTACTTTCAGGAAATGTGTTCCTTAAAGAATGAAAATGTACCTCCACTTTACCCTTATTTCTGAGAGTGAAGGTACAGGTCAGGGGAGTGTATGGGCTGAGTCTAGTTCACTAGGGTATGCTAGTTTTGTGCATTTGACAGGTCCCTGAATGGTGCTAAATGTACCATTGGGGCCTGATACTAAAGTATTTCTAATTTGGGTCCTGATATTAAAAGGTTTAAGGGTCAGTGCATCTGCGCAGTCACTGGGCTGGAAGAGGAGGCTCACTCGAGAAGTTGCTCTGGCCTGATGAGATTAAGATAGGAGGGAATCCCTCTCACCGTACTCAATGTTACTGGATTTCAGCAGTATTGGTTTTGGATTCAAACACATTTCTGAATTTGATTGGTGTATTGGAACAAATTAAATGATCCCAAAAGTGTAAACCCTGCCCATCTGCTGCTCCTTGCACCAGGCAACTGCACCAGGCAAGATCAAAAGAGCATGGAAAAGTATTTGAATCTAAAACAAATACTACTTACGTCTGGTTATGGTCAACTGCCCCCAAAACCATGTTTAGTAATGTCAATTAAGACTTGTACAACATGCGTTTTTTGTTTTTGGTTTGACTTATCTAGTATTTTCCCTCCTGTTTTTTCATAACTGAGCGCTTTGAACTTTCTTACAGAGCAATAGCAGACTGAAGATGAGAAAAAGAGAGAGAGCAAGACGATGATTATGTACACTAAATTCAGTGCTACTTGTCATCTCTAATGGTGGAAGAGAAGATTTAGTCTGACATCTGTATTGTCTCCTTAATTATTTTCGCCAGCCTTGGCCAAGAGCAGCCAATCTGTCGCGCCCCGTCTGGGGGGGTGGGGGGGGTGGGGGGGGGACGAGGAAGAGGAGGAGGAGAGAGTGGGCCACTGGTGCCTTTCATATGGAGGTGAAGTGCCCCCAGAGGAGCCAAAGACTGATTTAGTGCCCCCATAAGGTGCCAGCTGAATATTAAACACAGGCCCGTCTAGGCCCTGAGGCTTACAGCCTGTCTGCCCAGGCGCACTCTCCCCAAAAGCTCTCTCGTCCTTTCCACAGGCGCTGGGGTGCTGGGGTGGAGGGCAGAGGGGCCGAGGGTGTGATTTAATAACTTTGTGGATAAGGCTTGTGGAGGTGCCACTTGCTCAAATTGTAATCCCCAAAAAAATCTTGGGTGCCGTTTTCGCTGATGAAGAAGCACAGGTGAGGAGGCGGGTTAGTCCGGGACGGGTGAGTCATGGAGATTTTAATAAACCCCTGCGCGTCGGTCCCGGGAAGGGGAGCTGGGACGAGCTGAGCGTTGCTGCACGCTGTCCTGCTGACACCAGGGCGCGGAGGCGGGAGGGCAGCAGCACTGCTGAGCAAATCCCAGAAATGTTTTTCGGAATTTAGGATACCCTCTCAGTACGAAAGGTTCCTGTCAAGGTACTGTAATCAGCTTGATGTAGCAGGTGAAAGAGAGTGCATATCTGAGCCTGGTCAACCTCACTACCTGGCCTCCTTAATTTATTGTGTGCCTAAATGCATTGCTACTCTAAGTGACTGCTTTTCTTTTCTCATTTTAAATCTCATTTTGCAGAGTGCCCATCTCCCCAGTACTTTTCCATTGCTCCAGCACCCCCCGCATCCAGCCCCACCACCCCCTCCTGCACCCATTCCCATTTGTTGACCTTGAAATGCTGTTTAGCCCTGAGAAAATAAATATTTATTCTCATCAACAAATGTGTCAGGGAAAAAATATTCCTGTTTCTCCTTTCTTCGCGAGCTGTTCCGCGTCATGCTGCCCTGGCACAGTGAGGAACTGCCCGCTTTCCCTCATTAATCAGCCTTAAAAACGCTGACGTCAGAGAGGGAGCGAGCCCAGACTTTAAGAACATAAATAAATGCGCATAATCTCATTGACGATGCTCCGCCTCCACGTCGCTGACAAATTGGCTTAGTAGCTCTTTAGCCAACTTTCAGGAATGACCCCGCCCGAACGTCCACTCGAGTTTCGGTCAGAGCTGCTCATTCACCGCGAGGGTCAGCGTTAGCCAGTCCCTCTCCTGCAGTATGAGACTTAGCGGTGGCCGGCGACGCTGTGATTTTAATGGAAAACGTCTGGAGAGAAGCGCGGAGGCGGGCAGACGGCGTTCTCTGATTAGAGGCTGAGAACAGCGTGTTGCAGGCAAATCCAAATGGCTACCGTGTCATCGCAAGTCGCTCAGGGCACTGGTGTCTGCAGGGAAGCAGGTGAAATTTGCACGCCATTTGTTTATCTCGTTGTGGTGCCTTTTTCACCTTTCAGAAATGAAACATTTTCATAAGCGTGCCGTGTGGACTTATAAAAAAAACGAGCTGTCATTAATGAAAGAATGGAAGAAAATATATGAAGTTAGCACTTTGACACTTTGACGGCTTCATTAACCCCACATTAGGTAGAGCTACGCTGCGATTTTCTCTGGTTTGAACCAATTACTGTGTTTTGTCATGGAGCTTGGAGAACAGAGTCTTTTGATTTGTTCAGACAAGCCGGTGCTTGGCAACACATGGTGTCTCCACCCATTTTGGCTCGCGTGAAGCCTCGCTACAGTCACCACATGTACAGTAACCTGCTTCTGGGGCATTATGTTTTGAATAAGCACAATTTATAATGCTTTATCAAGATGTTAATGGAGACATGAGGGGCATATATATAGGAAGGTTTAAATGTTTTAATTTAGCTTGTAAATATATAGCCTGTGAAGATTGTAAAGAGTTCTAATTATTTGCTCATTAGTGTCTCTTAAACAAATTAAATGCTAAATACATAAAGGTGATTTATTTGTTATACACACAATTCAGTTTTAAAGGGCATTACTCAATTGAAGGACTATTTAAGGCTAACCAGCTGAGACAGCTACACCTGTTTATTTATGGGAATAATGATGAAAACATGTTTCCATTTTTGGCACAGACTTCTTGAATGGTATGTTCACTTTACAAAGGACCTCTGACGCACTACTATCAAGAGATGTAGAAACACATTAATCGAGCTGAAATTAATGAGCACGACTGAGGGAAAAACAAAAACAGAGTAGGTGTCCAGACCCGATGTTGCTTAGCAATGATATAATTGGACCAATCAAACTAGTGCACCTCAAATGGTGACAGAAATTCATTCAAACCTTTATCAGGTTCATCAAGTTTTCAGATGATATTCCCTGATTCTCTGCAGAATGTACCTTTAATGTTATCTTTTTTTGGTTGACCAATCATTTCTGCCGTGTTGTGTTGTCCATTTATTTGAGTACAAACATAGTAGTATAAAAAAAATATGAAACTTTGATTTCAAAGTAATCTTGTGTCTTAATTTAATTGCCCCCTGCCCCACATTCTGGCAGCTCACGACTATGAGATAGGAAATCTTATGAAACAGCCTAGAAAAAAAGCCAGTCATTAACATGTAGCGGCTAATTACCAGCCAGTTGGAGACCCGAGTCTGTGTGATGAGTCAATTTGCATTTTAACAGACTATGAATATGTAATGGTGTGGTTTTAAGATAACTCAAAAGTATGAAACTTTAAGGACATCAGAGAGCTCGGGTAATGCAGAATTAAAAACCATAAACGGAGATAGTCTACTTTGACACAGACTAGCAAGGGTTTTATTTATTAGATGATTGGCAGTACTCCGGGTTCCTCCCGCCGTTCCAAAGACATGCACGTTAGGCTAATTCTGAATTGCCCCTCTGTATGAGTGTGTGAACGGCAGCCCGTCCAGGGTGTATTCCTGCCTTTGCCCAATGCCTGCTGAGATAGGCTCCTCCCCACCGCCACCCTGACCAGGAATACGTGGGTATAGATATATAATGGCCGGATGGCTGGGTGATTGGCAGTTCGTAGTCATCAAGATTATCATTATTATATTTCCTTCGTGGTGGGTTTTGACTCAGTAAGTGATACATTGTTTTATGGCTGAGAAGCCCGGGGAGTCGATTTGTACGCATTAAAGGAAATGGGTTAAAACTTAATTCTGCTTTCATCAAAATAAATGATGCGATAATGGTTTTGATAATGGTAATTGAATTTATCATTCAATAAGTTAGTCTGAGACTGTACGGAGAGGTGGATGTTGGCTGAATGCTGAGTCATGGCTGTCGTATCTCACTTGAGGAACTGGCAGACGACTACAAGCTCTGCAGAATGAATCCATTATTCAGATTTAAGGGATTACTCCACTTCCTGAGAGATAAAAGAATAATGTTTGATACTGAGGGTCCTTTGAAAGCCACTTTGATGTCCTATTAGTTTATCCCCCTCCTGAATTCAGACTGAGAGAGAGAGAGACAAAGATAGAGTGAGGGTGAGAGAGAGAGAGAGATTTTTGAATGAGATTAAATCCTTGAAGTTTTTGTTATTGATGCTAATTCCTGTTCTAGCCTACATGTTCTAAATTTAGTTGTATCGTTATTTTTTACAATAAGGAGAGAAAGGAAGAGAGCTAGCCACCTTCCTCAAAGCCAAGAGGCGCCACAGTCACCGAATGACGGCGTTTTGGAATAGATACATCATCGCCCTGTCAGCTTGCGCTGTCGGGAGGGGTGGACAGCAGCGGCACTGTAGCCTCATCCCCGTCTCTCAGGGGGTCGAGAGAGAAAATAAATAAATGACCGGACGCCAGCGTTCGCTTTGCGTGTTTACTCTGCCGAGTATCGCCGGGGTATTAGCATTAGCATTAGCACGTCCCCCGGGAGAGCCGGCCGTCTCTCCCCTGCGGCTGCCCATCCCAAGTGATACAGAGCCGTCGGAATACCTGCCGACCGCGCAGTAAGCTACGCATCATCAGGGTGAGACGTGGAACATCTTATCGGAGAGCTGAGTCACTGAGTAGCAGGCTGGAGGTTCATTTGCTTGAAGTGGCCTGCCAAAAGGCTTGATGGGTTTTGGGCATTACTGACCACAGCTGAGCTCTTTGCTCGGAAGTTCTTGTTTGATTTTCAGTGAGGTGTAAGGCCTATATTGCAAAATATATTGTTGTGTATTTCAGAACAAAATCAATAGAGTAAATGGTTGGCATTTATATAGTGCCTTTATCCAAAGCGCTGTACAATTGATGCTACTCATTCACCCATTCATACACACACTCACACGCCGACAGCGATTGGCATATGAATGAATACATGTACTCAATCCCTGAAAGAGGCACAGTCACAGTAAAATGTTAATTCTACTCCCTAACAGAGTACATACTAGTACATACAGGGACCATACAGTATGTACATTACCTTACATTACATTTTAGTCATTTAGCAGACACTTACAAGTGCATAGGTTCTTCAACAAATTAAAAACATCAAATCCATGAATCGCAAAACATGCATGAAGAGCTGTTCTAACCAAAAAACGATAGTCATCGTAAGTGCAATTTTTTTTTATTTTTGTCATGTACTCTGAGAGATGACTTAACAGTAGAAAATGTACTCTGTAGAAGACTGAGTAACAGGATGTTACCTGTAAATATATTGCATAATACAATAATACAATATAAAATAATAAATTTCAAAAATATATGTACGTTAAGTTGAAGGTACCTGCTGAATAAGTACATAAGGTTCGGCCCTGAACTGAGAGTCTGGTGATGTAGACGTCAGTGTCCAGCTGTGTACATTAACCCTGTAATTACCGGAAGGTTTTAAGACCCCGCATCCCGCCCTCTCTCTCCAGGTTTACCGTGATGGAGGCGCCACAGGTAGTTGACGTAAACACTACCGCGGACGCATTTGACAAAGTTAAGCTCTCGACACTGCGAATGTTGGCCGGTGCGCTAACTGTGCATGTCTGCCATTTGGCCAGCTTGTAATAACCACTTTAAGATTAACTGAAGAAGGGGAGGTGGGGGGGGGTCCTCTGTGTGCTCGCCATGGTTTCTTCTACACTCCAAAGCACAACGTACAGTGGGATTACATGGGCTTTTTGTGTTGGTTGTCTTACCGGCTATAGAGTGGTTTGTAATCCCCTTTGTGTGAGAAACTCCCTATTGTTCACAGTTGTTTGACTGGCTTTCCTCCTACAATCACGCACACGCAGACACACACAGGCACGCACACCCACACACATTCACTGGAACACACGCACGCATGCGCACGCGCACACATGTACACGTGCGTACACGCATAGATGTACACACATAGGCGCATACAGACACGCATACACACAAAGCCATATACATGCACGCACAAACACAAGTGGCCAGGCATACACAGGCACACAGGTGCGCACATGCAAACACATACACAGACACGCACACACAAACTCACAGGCACACAAACACACACACAGGCACATACAGGCACACACACACACATACAGGCACATACAGGTGCACACACACACACAGGCATACACAGGGGAACACAGGGACACACACATAAAGCCACTCACAGGCACACACACACACACACAGGCACATACAAGCGCACACACACATACAGGCACACACACACACAGGCATACACAGGGGAACACAGGGACACACACATAAAGCCACTCACAGGCACACACACACACACAGGCACAAACAAGCGCACACACACATACAGGCACATACAGGTGCACACACACAGAGGCATACACAGGGGAACACACACAGGCACACACACACATAAAGCCACTCACACACACACACACACACACAAGCATACACAGGGACACACACATAAAGCCACTCACACACACTCACAGGCACACACACACACACACAGGCACATACAAGCGCACACACACATACAGGCACACACACACACAGGCATACACAGGGGAACACAGGGACACACACATAAAGCCACTCACAGGCACACACACACACACAGGCACAAACAAGCGCACACACACATACAGGCACATACAGGTGCACACACACAGAGGCATACACAGGGGAACACACACAGGCACACACACACATAAAGCCACTCACACACACACACAGGCACACACACACACACACACACAGGCATACACAGGGACACACACATAAAGCCACTCACACACACTCACAGGCACACACACACACAGGCATACACAGGGGAACACACACAGGCACACACACACACACACACACACACAGGCATACACAGGGACACACACATAAAGCCACTCACACACACACAGGCATACACAGGGACACACACATAAAGCCACACACACACACTCACAGGCACACACACACACACACACACACAGGCATACACAGGGGGGGACACATAAAGCCACACACACACACACTCACAGGCACACACACACACACAGGCATACACAGGGACACACACATAAAGCCACTCACACACACACACACACACACACACAGGCATACACAGGGACACACACATAAAGCCACTCACACACACACAGGCATACACAGGGACACACACATAAAGCCACTCACACACACTCACAGGCACACACACACACACACACACACAGGCATACACAGGGACACACACATAAAGCCACTCACACACACACACACACACACACACACACAGGCATACACAGGGACACACACATAAAGCCACTCACACACACACAGGCATACACAGGGACACACACATACACAGGCATACACAGGGACACACACACACACAGGCATACACAGGGACACACACATAAAGCCACTCACACACACACAGGCATACACAGGGACACACACATACACAGGCATACACAGGGACACACACACACACAGGCATACACAGGGACACACACATAAAGCCACACACACACACTCACAGGCACACACACACACACACACACAGGCATACACAGGGGGGGACACATAAAGCCACACACACACACTCACAGGCACACTCACACTCAGCAGGCTGGGTGAGTGAGCACTGTAGGGGCGGCAGCGCTCCAGAGAGCGTGTGATCACCGGCGTCCAGGGGCCAGTACAATACTGCAGCACCTGTCCCCAGCGGCCCTGGCCCCTGCCTGCGCCTCCTGACCCCCGAGTCTCCAGCTGGCTTCTCCTCCGGCCCAAACACACGTCTGACATTCCGGCCCGGTGACACCCCTGACCCGGAACGCTTCCCATTCCCAGGGCGCTCCCGGAGCGCTTCAGATGATCACAGTCACCCCAGAGCCCCAGTATGTGCCCTCTGTCTATTCTTCAGTGCCTCTCCCATACGCCTCCCTTTGAGGTCACGGACCCCGACGGTCATGGTTTGATCTGCGACATCTGCACTTTATTTCTGTTTTTTTAAAGGCTATTCTCGAACGCAAAAAGAGAAAACATTAGCACCATGAAATATGTAAATTTCCCTATCGTTATTGCTTAATTGGAGTGCTACGGTTTTGCATAATGGGGAAAAATGCTGGATTATATAATTTTCTAATGGCGACCCAAGCTTGTTTTTGAAGTTGCATTCCATTTATAGAAATGCGATCTGGGGAACACGTTTTATATTGCAATTCCATATGTTAAAGGGCAGGAAATGGCAGGTTTGGGTGGGTCCAAAGTTAAGAATACGTTCTCCTGTTTGCTCAATAACTGCGAAGCATTCTAAACTGAAAGGGTGGTGGAAATTTTCCAGTCTGTCTGGCTGTTGTAATATTAATAGGAATAAATCCACAACTATTGAAAAATGGATGCTGGTTGAAGTCAGGTCTGATGGAGCACTTTGCTTAATTAAACACACTCACTTCTCATACTTGACACTTCCTGTTTAGTGAGCTTGTGATTTAGAGTAGAATATAAAAAATGTTGCCTTCAGCGAGAATTTGAGTTACAAAAATGTCAAGGCCTATAAATGAATGCAGGAAGGTCCTAACTGGAATATTATTTGGTATTTGCCCAAATGTAGGCTTTTAGTTTCTTATTTAATATTGGAATTTTTTGCAACATCAACTATTGTGCAATAAATTGCATTAATAATTGAGGTCTGTTCATCTCAAGTCATGTAATGTCCATCCACTTTATGATACAGAATGTTGAATACAATGTTTTAATACCTGGGTATCTTGAGAATTGTGTATTCTTCATCTGTTTTATTTTTTGTTATTTTAAACGCCTATTACAGAAAAAAATCTTTTGAATATAATTTATTCTCCCAAATTTGAAATCCCCGTTTTAGTCTCGAGTCACCAGGTCTGCACCTGGAGGGTGTTCATCTGTGAGCCGGTGACTGGACTTTTCCCCTGTCTTACTATATACTGTATATTCATTCAAATGTGTTTCAGTCCTGCCTTTCCCCCCATTCGTTTATATCGTATAAAGCACGTCTTATTTCCTGTTTCAATGTGAGTAAAATGTGTCCAGTAATGTGGTTTCATTATGACATTGCATCGTTTCAGACGCTCCTTCTCTGTGGTTTGCGTGTGTACTTGAATGCTTGAGCGCATTAAGTGACAGACAGGAATACTGATGAATCTAAAATTGTGTTATTCAGCCTCCATAGTATTTAAGCTCCTTGCAGTGCAGAAGATGTCGCGACTCCCTAAAGCGAAATTGTGGTGTTAGTCTACCTGTTTTCGAAGAACCAGAATATCCACTCTTTTCTGCGACGTTCACCTTGTAAAACCTGACCTGGCGCTCTTTACGGCTATATTGCCAACGGACGTCTTAGACTATGCTTATCCCTGTTTACGCCAGAAAATCCTTTAAAGTAAACACATTTCACGTAAGGCAAGGCTGCAGTCAGCCTGCTGCAGTTTGCACATTTCCAGTCACTACTTGTAACTTTGTTCTGCAAGATTATCTACAGTTCGTGCGTGTTCATATTGCTTGGGTGAGTCTCTCGGCATTAAATCCATTCCCGGATTGAGTATTTTAATACCAGTCGAAGCCCTGCCAGCTGATCCTACACGGTGCACGCATTGCTTGGTTTCAGTGTCTGCTTAACATTACCTATAAAGAAACGGGGACCTGCAGTTGGCTACGGTTCAAAATTGTATTGCGTATATCTGTCACATAACGATAAAAAGGCAACTGTCCTTGGCATTTAAATAAGCAGCTTCACTACAATTCGGGGTGATAAATAAAATGTATCTCTCCACTTAAGTCTTTGTTCAGTCTGAACGCGAACAGGGCGAGAAGGATAGTACCTACACGTGATATTACTCATGTAGACTCTGTACTCGAATACGACTCAGTCCAGTAAGTAAGTGCGTAAAACACAGACAGTTACTGTTGGTTGACTTTAACCTCAGACGAAGTTTATGAATGCAAATTAGAGACCATTACTGAGTCAAGTGTCAGTCTTTAACGAGTGGCGTATGTTTCCTTGTCCGGAATTACGGGCAGCATAGATATCTGTCTTTCTTTTTTCCCTGACACGTAGGGAGGGGCAAAGGGTAACCGATAGGCTGTAGTACTACAGCAAGCGTCAAGAGAAGGAGAGCTCAAACATAGAGGAGTTGAGACTGCGAAACGAAAACAGAACCGCAGTTTACTGTACTTTGAAGTATTTTTTTACGCTAGGTACACATCGCGCTGGCTACACATCGAGTCTCTCGGAAGTACGCCCCTTTAAATTTCTCGTTTTTGTCACCGAATAAGGTATTTTCTTATTTCTGGAGAGGATTTACCCGTGGACGTTAACGCCTGTGGACAAGTAAGTAGAAATCCACCTTACTGTTTATTCGCATGCAGACGTGCATATATCTTGACTGTGCAAGTACGCAGGTTTTGTTAATTATTGACGTGTGTGTATCTTACTGTCTGGGTCTGTAGCATATCCACGCGTTCTTAAAAGATTTGGCACTCTCCGATCATTTCATGGGTTGTTTTTATGTTGCTCTGTTTGCGCAATATTTGTTGTCGCTGGTGTGTATGAAAGAGTGGAGAGTGAGAGTTATTGCTGACACGAGACCGGGGTGCTTCGGTAAACCTTATTGGCAGGAGGTAGTAGGAGAAGGGGGTAGTTGGGGTAGTACGGGGCGAGAGGGGCTATTTTTGCTTGAGTGCGTGCAGTGAAGCGCACTGCTCCACATCTCCGTTCCGTTGCCGGGGGCCTCTCTCGGGGGATATGCGAAATGTCTGTTGCCATTGCACAGGTTGAACAAAAACAGAAAATAACTTGTCCAGACTATAAACTATTGTTCAGCACAACAACCAGCTTGTTCCGAATGATGAGTATCTCCCATTGCTTTCAAAACTGTTAACGTAGCTTCTGTATATTTTACGTAATTTGACATCATGGTGTGTGCCAAGCGGTGCGTCTAAAACTTAATTACTACTACGAGGCTCTGCACGAGGGAGTGACGCGTTTCCATGTGTAAACAGCATGTTTTGATTTTCCATTGGGACAGGTGCTCACCCAACTAGGAGGAGAAGATAGGGAACGTTTCTTGTACTGCTGTCATGGGATTTTTAATTCCCAAATTTGCAGAGCACAGCACAGCGATGACCCAGGAGCCTGATGAAACAGTCACATAAGTTGCTTGCTTTATTTTCCAGGTATTTTTATTTCAGGTAGTGAGGCGGATGGTGTTTAACATGCAACTGGATAGCAGGAGAATGGAG
This sequence comes from Conger conger, assembly GCF_963514075.1. Classification (NCBI taxonomy): domain Eukaryota; kingdom Metazoa; phylum Chordata; class Actinopteri; order Anguilliformes; family Congridae; genus Conger; species Conger conger. Next base: position 30,464,179 of record NC_083774.1, on the reverse strand, counting down.
AGAGTGGTCCTGCCAAGTAGTGAAACTGATTATTTTACAAGAGAGGAAAGGAAGCAGTGTGAATTAAAAACTAACCACACCTAAGAAATGATACCTGTACCTTTCTTTTGGGCGGTTATTAAGTTCATATTAGGAACTTGCCAGTATTTATTATAGTTTTTTTTTCCTTTTTTCTGGAAGGGTGGGGTGCTAATCGGGGGAGAGGAAAGGCTTGTCTGTGCGGACCTGCCTCTGTTTTCTTTAGGTCGGACCCCTTAGGATAACAGCTGGCATAAGCCTTACCGCTCGGGGAGCTCCACAATGAGCTGTGTGTTGACACTGTCAGAAAGATTGTGGCCACTCGTTTGAAGGACGGTGCCCGCTGCATCCATATCTTGCCATCTACAGACTGCCACAAAAGATTTTACCGCACTCAGCTTTTGCTTTTGTCGAGCGGGTTAAATATTACGAAGAGAACGCGTTCGGATTTTGAAATTAGTATGTCAGAATTATTGAAATGTCAGAATTCTGCACATTGAGGAGTGTGAGTGAAGTGGCCATAATTTGAGTAACGTTACTCTGGGATCCCAGCTAAAAATCGCACAGGGGTGAAAGGAGAGACCAAGTCAACAGAGAAGGGGTGCTACTGTGCAGAAAGGCTTTGTGAAGGAAAACAAGTGGAGCGACCTCTGACAGAACAGAGTCAGCAATCGCATCAACACGGCAGTACAGTTATGGATAGTAGCCCATCTCATATAGCTTAACCCCCCCCCCCCCCACCAACCCATCCAACCGCCATCACATTCTTACATCTGGGGTAGTGTTGCTCTGATTGTTTTTTTTTTTTTTTTTTTTCTTCTATGGTTTGGTTGTACACCGCAGACTCTACCTGGCTTGAGAGAAATCGGGCCAAGAACCCGGCTCTGGTTGTAAAATCAGGAATGTAAATACACGTTCGGCCGTCTCCTCTGCTACACTCGGCACTGTGCCCAACGTGGTCTGCAAAACAAAGCAGGAAAAAGAACACCACTCAAAGCTGCGGCAAACTTGCCATCACATGCACTCTTCAGATGTGATGACAGACATTATCATCCGTGAGGAGTGAGTAAATAAGAGACTGATTTAGCCCCGTGGCCTTGCAGGGTGGAAGTCACCAAGGTTTAACGTAAAAGAAAAACCGCCGTGTCGTCTGCCTGCTCAACCCCAAGGTCTTCTCAGCAGTGTAGTGAACGTGTCGCTGTTTGGTTTGAACGCGTTACGTTTGGTTTGAACAAGTCGCCGCTTGGTTTTTACGCGGTTTTTATGCATCATCTGTTTAAGGAAGCTAAAAGCTGACATCAGCTGCTGCGTGTCCGTGCGCCAGTCCTCCTGAAAACTGGCATCATTTCTACACCGTGAAGCCAAGACCTTGCGTCAGTTTTCTCTTAAAAGACTCATGTGTTTTGTTCATCCGTATTGCATACTTGTAGTCGCAAAACTCTCACTCAAGGTCAGACAGTGCAGAGTTGCACACGTACAGTACAGTTCATCAAGGGGGTTGTGCGGGGCAAGAGGGGGGGGAGACTTCCTTTATGACTTGCACAGCTCTGAGTCCTGAATGGAAAAATCATCTTCTTCAATCAGTGTCGCCCCCCCCCCCTCACCCCCTGTACTTCCATCCCCAGTGAGTGCTCCACACATGTCATAGAAATCAAAGGCGGGAGGGAAGACTCGCTTTTCCATTCGAGTCGTGCGTGTGTATATGTCCTCGCCCCGCCGGGAACGGGCAGTGACGCGGGTGGGGGTTGCTGGGAAATAAGGGGCAGTTTCGGAACTGCCTGCCGCTGGTAACCCGGAGGTTAAGCGCGGGTCTGGGGGGAATTGGCTCGCTGCGCACTGGCTCGTGGGAACTTCGCGAGCATGTAATTTTGGAAGCAGAAGTACCTCCTCTTGCGTCCCCCGTCCTCTGTGGTGGACCCGATGTGGGAAAAGGCTGTGCTCCTGGACTCGGGCCAGATCTCTGTTTTCTGGCTGGTACGTCCACCCTCAGCGATGACCTTTAACCTCCTGTGACGGGAACAGCGATCGGCAGAAGTGCCCCAGGCCTTGCAGATGGAGGCTGGTCTCACCGAGTACAGTACACAGGTCTCCTTGTGTTTATGTGTGTGTATGTATGTATGTATGTGTGTGTGTGTGTGTGTGTGTGTGTGTGCGTGTGTGTGTGTTTGTGCACATACGTGTGTGCATGTGTGTATACTAATGTCGCTGGAGCACGTTGGTGGTGGTTTTCGGTGAATTCAGTGCTTTTCACCATAGAAAAGCATCAACATCAAAAGGTACAAGATCCAGACCAGGATACCACAAACGCATCCGTACGTTCCACTGTTTCTCATGCCTCCAAGACTGCATTTTTGGGAGAAACCCCCCTCCATTCTGTTTCTTGACTCCCTTGCACTCTGCGCCACGCACTTACGCGCAGAGAGACCGTGAGGTCACACACATGTGCATGACCGCCTCTGTTTTCTGGACCATCGGGGTCGGTGAATGAATACACCAGGCACCCCCCCCCCCCCCCCCCTCTCGGTCAGATATTTGATATCTGAGAGCATTCCAGGTTGCACCCTTTATAGCTCTAACACCAGCCCCACCCTCCCACACATTCCTGCTCACGCCATTGGTTACCGGACCTTCATTGCCTCCTCTCACTCAGAAAACTGAATTTTCATTGGAAATCTCATAAAAGCTACACAAGCTCAACCTTTGTAGATATTATTATTATTATTAACCCTTTCAGTCCCGTGGCCAATGTGAAGTGAGGTTTTGGCTTTGGTTGAGAAAATTTCGAAACTTGAGAGAAATTTCTAAGGTTTAAATTGGGGCTCAAAACAATAGTATAGCAGCCATTTTGATTGGTTGAAAAGGAAAAAGGTCAAAAGTGCCATATGGCACTCTTGGGTTTTTATGGTAGTTACGCTTGAGAGCCATATGGCACACTTGGGACTGTTAGGGTTAACAAGAATAATAATATTTGTTATTATTCATACAAATAATTATCCATACAAGTATTTGTATATTTCTATTAATTATATTTTTAAAATAGTTATTTGTTAAATAGCTTTTGTAGCTTCATAGTGCTTGTGGAGGAGATGAGAGCCGCATGCTTTTCTGCTCTGCAGTCCTGCTGAAATGGAAGATGTGCATGACAGGGAGGAAAGAGGCACTTAAGGCATAGCTGGAACCCACAGAACAGCGAGCGAGTGCTCCCAGCAGCACCGACCCTGTCTGCCCCAGCCCACCTCACTGCTCTGACCCTCCTGGAAGAGCCAGGCCCCTCTCTCCTCAGGTCTGGTCTTCAGACAGCAGCGGGGGCCAGGACAATGGCATTTCGCAGACCCCCTCCCGTCCATGTTTATCTGTCTCTGCCTGAAACTCTTTGTTATGGTAATGAGGGCTGGGCCCATTATTTTTATGGTGTGTTAAATCAGCGTGTGGTATATACTTGCAAGACAGGCCCGGTGTAGATGTTAAACAAGATCAAAGCCTTTTGTGCGATACGGCGCGGTGATTTATCCTCTGGTGAAGGCACGGCCCTCTCTTTCTTTCTCTCTCTTTCTCCCTTTCTCTCTCTCTCAACATTTGCGCTGCAGTCTGTCAGCGCCCGGTCCCGCTGACGTTATTTCGACTGGCTCCGTGGCTCTCCGATGACGTCTGAGTACGCAGCAGTAGGCTCGATCTAAAAGTAACTCCAGAAAAAGCCTTCTACTTTAAAATAAATATATATAAATTCCGACGCACGCAGTCCATTTAGGTGTCGGGAGCAGGAAGCAAAATTCAATGAATAATTAAACAGAAGATCAAAGGCATGACATCCTTAGACATGGGCTTTTTTTTGCAGTGTGCATTTCAGACCCCTTCCTCCCCTGTGTGGATTGTGTGGTGATGGCTGGCACTGAATGACAGTGGAGCTGCAGACAGTGCATTCCTCCTGTCCTGTCTGTGGGTGAGGGCCGGGACGTTAGCGGTTAGCCGGACGCATTGCACACATCCCCAGGGCTATGCGGCGCACCGGGTGGCGGTTCGGGGGGTGCAGGCTGAAGGTTTGGGCGGAGAGACGCGAGGGTGGGGTTTGCGCGTGAACGTCGGAAGTCGCAGCGAGTCGCCCAAATGCCCCTCACCCCAGTGAGATCGTCACGTGGGGGTGTAGCTTCGGGTGGGCTATGGGTAGGCTATGGGTGGACAGTGCCCACCCCAAAGGGTTATCTGCCCACCCTGGGGAGACCTGCAAGCGTGCAGAAGCCTCCCGCAAAAATCGGCTATCTGCACCACAAGCAGAAGTGAAGTTTAGAAATCTGCATTAAAAAGTGGAGATCCACCCTCTGTACCCAAATGGCCACCCCAGGGTGACATGCTGGTAATGCCACTGTCATCGCGACGGTTCCGGACTGTTCCGGGGCCAGGCCGTGGACAGGCCCGCCAGGTCCGGCTGGCGCAAGGCCAACATGGCGCCCCCGTGCGAGCAGGCACGTCCTCGCCCCACCCCCGCCCTGTGCCACGCACGTTTCCACGGCGACGCCCTAAAGGTGATTATCGTGTCACCTGAAAGGTTATTATCAGGCGCCGACGACGTCACCGCCTCGTTCCTCCGTGTTTAGTAAACAGAAGAAATGTATTCTGCGTTCTCGTTTTTCCGACGTGTCTTCGCGAAACACGATGCCCCCATTCCTCCTTTTGTTTTACGATACCGTCCCAGACGCCCTCGTAAAAAAAGAGAAAACGGGGCATCGTATTTCGTGAAAACGCTTCAGAGGTAGAATATCTGCAGATAAGAGCAGTGTCTGCTGCTTTAATTAAACGGGAGTGATGGGGACCACTCTGTTGCCTTTACTAGCCCCAGGGCGCCGATACGTTTTCGGAGCGGGGAACGGTAAAGGAGGCATTAGGGGCCTGGAGCTGAGCTGCCTGTTGTCCGTATAGGAGCCTTGGATTGAAAACGTCGCCGCTTTGACCGGTAACCCATCACAGACACAGTGGGAAAATTGCTGTAAAACCTTGTTATTAAATTGCACGATTTCATCTCCAAATCATTACATGCCGCATGTCTTGCGAAGGAGAGGGAGGGAGATGTGGAGAGAGAGGGAGAGAGTGATAGACTAATTCAGTTTTGGTAATTGAAAATGTGATACGATTCCACACCCAGCCGGTGTATCTAATACATCTCGGCGGTGTGGCTTAATTTATGTCTGGAGGTAAGTGGGGAAAAATGGGAAGCATGACCCTAAGATTTTTGCTCGGGGCGTTACACTGTGTGCCATGAAATTACAAATGTAGAACTTTCTAGAATGAATAAAACCTTCTGTCATATAACCTGCGCGCAGCACGCAGGCGTGTACTGAAACCAGCAAAGTCTCCTCTTATCACTAAGAACCCCTGAGACATTCGTAACACAATGTTATCTTTGCTGAATTGACGGCGTAAAGAAATTCCACTCATTTTATGGTAAATTCTCTGCTTTGTAACCCATTGTCGGCTCCTACGCGTTAACTGCACTCTCTTAACCTTTGACCTTTTAGACTACTTTGACTTGGAATCTTTCTCCTACGCCCGTTGGAATGGGGGTGGGGGCGGGGGGGACGAGCATAGAGCAGTGTCTTCACAGAGAACATTTAGAGACATCTTGTTATGTCCTTGGAGAATTCAAGTTTTATGCCTCAGTTAAGATGGTACTAGATCACATGCCTGAAAGTGCTGTTTTTGTGTGGAACTCATTGAAGAAATGGAAAACACAATTATGTCATACGGTGTCACTAAGACAACAGAGAAATGACACTGAAACGTGGCATACTGACACGTACTGATTTTCCTTTCCTGAAAACCAATGAGCAGAAATTTGACACTATGTAGTGTGAGACAGCCTTCCTGTGTGTGTGTGTGTGTGTGTGTGTGTGTGAATGCGTGTGATATTTTTTACGAGATTAGAGGAAAAGGAGGAAAGCGTGGCTAGCAGTGCACTACTGTGTGTTTCTGTTTCCCCTCTTTCTGTAAACGGAGCTGACTTATTAATGGAGCGGCTCTTCCGTGAGGCCGGCTCGGCTGTGTTACTCCGTATGTGCCGGGGACGGGGAGCAGGGAGCTCCGAAATCTGATAACGGCTCGAAATCCCCTCATGTGGCGATGCCGGTGAAATTGAGCAATCTGTCAAGGCTTCACCTTCGCTCCGCCTGAGGGGTGAAATTGATCCCTCCTTTTTCACCCCTTTGCCAAACCTTTTGAGGTGTGATTTAAGAGAGACGAGGTACCCCTACAGGATGAGTCCCCTCCAGGGTTAATTACGTAACGGGCGTTAGGCTACCCGACGATACGCACTTGACAAGTACGCTGTGAAGGCCTTTGTTGTTGGGGTTTAGCGGCCATTAAAAAGCCTTGGCAGATCCTCCTGTTGCCCAGCTAACAAGCTGGTGCCTTTGGATGACATCAGCCCACCCCCGACGGTTTGATTGACAGCCTGACTGTCCTGTAGGTCGGAGTCCCGTCGTCTAGGATACAGTTCAGGCGGCCGTATGGAATTCTCCTTGGACATCTCAGTTGAGGGAGAATTTGAGGAATCCCTGGGATGTCCTGCATGCCAGTACCTTAGTGACCACTGATTTCTGTGGCCCAAGGAATGAGAAGCGTTCTATTGATCTCTACTGAATGGGGACAATGACCAATCTGGAGGGGAGGGGAGGAGGGGGGACGCTTAAGGTTTGATTTGGGACTAGGTACCTCCATTCCACGGCAGGATATCAGCAAAGCCGACCTGGTTTGTGTGTCTCCCAAGGTAGAATTGATCACTGAGAACTACTGAAGACGCCGAGAGTGTGGATTATTGATTTCCTTTGAGAAGATCTGGGTCGGCGGTGTGAGAAGACTTCTGAGCAAGCCAGTATGTACATGTCATGCGGGACCACCTTTTTTTTTGGGGGGGGGTCAGTTAGTATAGTGAGCAGAAAAGTTACAGTTTGCAGTTAATCTGACCTGTAGCCTATGGGTGTATTTGGACTGCATTGTGTGGTATAATCTGTGAGGCTGGTTTCTGAGAAAGCGGATTGGACCGTCTTCCCATTGTTGCAGGGGATTTGCATTATTTTCCCCAGAATGCTTGGAAAGGAATCCAGCACATCTGCCACCCATAGAGGGGTTTTAACCCTGTGGGGCATGGCCAAAGTGCAGGCTGGCTGGCACTATGTGGCCCATGGCCCACTTTCATTCTGTTCAGGATTTCAATAACACTGTGAGCCCTTGTGTCTCAACCCACTAGTTTCAGCCACGGCCAAAGAAGGCCTGTTTTATTGCCAAATTGAAATTGGGAATGCAGATGGAAAAATGAAGATGCAAAATAGCATATAATAACACGCATCCTAATTTGAATGCAATTTTGATGTTCTCACAGCAGGCCTGGGTCAAATGCATAATTGTTTTTGATTCCAATACTTTTCTGTGCTCGATTGATTTCGCCTTGAGCCAACAAAGAGAACCAGAAGGCAGGGCTTGCACTTTTTGAGAGTATTTCATAGGCTCCAATACACCAGACAGACTCAGTAAAGTGTTTGAATCCAAAACAATTACGTATTTGACCCAGGTCTGGCTCACAGGAATTGCCTGCGTTGCTAACTCCCTTTCTGTATTCATGAAGTCTTAGGTGCCCGATTAGCTGTAACTACCTACCAAGCTATGAGAATAGGGTTTAACAATTGCATGGGGCTCACATGAGAATTACTCCACATTTAACACAGCTCTGTGAGTGTGTGTTCGGTTAAGGATTCAAAGTACATAAGTACGTGGTGTGTGAATATCGGTGTACTGTTTTGGTTGTGTAGTGTGGAAATGAGAAGGATGGATGGAATGTTACACATAGTCAAAGGAGGGAGAAGACGGTGGTGTGGAATTGTGTTTGTTTTTCCAAGGTTAAAAGTTCAACTCCTTGTTTTTTGTTTGTACTTGCCACAACCCCCTCACCTTTGCATTACAATATGTCCAGGTATGCAACTTCCCCAAAGAACTCCTTGGTGAGATAATGCCACGCACGCCTGTACTATGAATCATATAACATGTAAATCAGTGGGGCGACATGGCTCAGGCAGTAAGAGCAGTCGTCTGGCAGTCGGAGGGTTGCCGGTTCGATCCCCCACCCGTGTCCCTGAGCAAGACACATAACCCCCAAATGCTCCTGACGAGCTGGTCGGCGCCTTGCATGGCAGCCAATCGCCGTTGGTGTGTGAGTGTGTGTATGAATGGGTGAATGAGAAGCATCAATTGTACAGCACTTTGGATGAAGGCGCTATATAAATGCCAACCATTTACCATTTAAATCACTTTCTGTTCCTGCGATGAAAGGCCCTATAATTGCCCTTATAAATGAAAATATAACGTGAAAAAAAGTGAATTATACCTGTACACATTCTGCTGTGACTAATCAGATTTAATGAGAGGGCCTCAGTTATAGCAAAATGGCCGCCACTGAGGCACGTCCAGATCGCTGATCTCTCCCGAGCGGGTTTCCCTTTGATCAGTCCCTGCTCGTATCGGTGTGAGAGGACGTTCAGCCCCCCCACCCCCCCCTTTGGCGCATCGTGCGCCATTTAAAATTTCTGCCCTCCCAGAAGGGTCGATGAATAAGTATGAGAACGGCGCGTTGTGCAGATGGTGCGGCTTGTTCCGCCGCGGGCGCGGGGCCGCCAGGCGGGGGCGGGGCCGCCAGGCGGGGGCCCGGGGCCCGTGGGATGGGAGCGCGTGGGCGTCGGAGCCGCGCCTGACGGCTGGAAAGATTTCATCAAAACTTCAGAGACAGAAATAGAGCGTATGCGCTGTTCTCATACCGTACCTGGTGTCCTGTTCGTGCCGGTGCCTGGTTTGAGAAGCGCCGCCAGTCACTTCACGTTGCGCTTCCTCTCTTGACCACTTGTGGCAGCGTTGCCGCTCCGTTGTGTTTAGTCCGCCGTGCTCCTTATAGGGTTACGCTTTACAGACGTCACGTTGTTATTTTTGTCATTAAGCTGTTCATGTTTATCAATTGCAAGTTTGGTATTCATTCGTACGGAATGCGTATTCCAATCAATGCTGTGAAATGTCATTTTACTGGATTCTTCAATTTAAAATGTATTTATTCACTTGCTTAGCAGATGCTCTTGTCAATGGGGAACTTGTTCAGCTTAATTGTATTTGAATAGATTGTCCATTATGCTTCAGGATATGTTCTCTGAAGGTATCCTAGTTTTGTGAACTTGGGATGTAAACCTCCAGGATGAGGTTTGGTTGAGGAAATTTAGTTGGGTGTTAATAGGCACTCAAAGCAATAGTATAACAGTCACTTTGATTGGTTGAAAATGTATAAGTTTGAGAGTGCCATTTTACGGTAGTTACGTTTCAGCGCCATATGGTACTCTTGGGACTGAAAGCATTAACAGCCTACACTCGAAGAAAATGCTGACATGCACAAAGAAAAAAATGTATATTTAACACTAGAATTAGGTAACACCGCATTACAAAAGGCTATGAAGTGAACACGGATTCAGTTACTTCGCTCATAAACTTCAATTTAGTTTTCACATTTTACAAGCTCAGAAGACCTGTATTCCTTCCCTTCCCTGAAGGAGACAATACATATTGCCCGTTCGCATTTGCTTTCCCCCTGCAGGCTGGGGTGCTTGATTTCTGCTCTGATTACGGGCTGTCTGAGAGACGCCTTGACAATGTCAGTGCAGGCTCTGCGGCACTGTCAGAGATACGACCCCTCCTGATAGCTGTGCCGTATCTCTGTCCAATCTGATAGGGGATCCCTGTGCCTGTTGCTGCAGGCCACTCTGTGCCACTTTGTGAACCGGCCAAACTAAATAAGGGTAGGGAGAACAACGGGGGTATATATAACTTTGTAAAATCTTATTTCTTAGCAGCCTGCTAATCATACAAGCTAGATAAGTTAAGCTAATCGTAAGGGCCGCTTAAGCTAGCCGACTGCGATTTAATGCGATTTAATCTTGGAAAAACTTCAGAAGTTTAGCTGATCGTAAGAGCTGGTTAAGTTAACCAGCTGAACAATTCAATTTAATCTTGGAAAACTCCAGGTTGTGTGTTTGTTTCTTTGTCTCAGCAAATGGAGGTTTTTGTACATCAGTGTATTCTTCTGTGAGGGCTGATGTGTGGAGAATGACCTGTGAAGCTACCCCACACAACCTGCTTACAGAGTCAAGGGTCAGGGGTCAGGGGTCAGCATTAACCCAGCCTTGAGGCACAGGGCTGTCCAGAAAAGCTTGTGTCTTCAGGCAGTTTGGAAGAGTCTCAGACACAGGAACGGGAGTACCTCGACATTCTCCGTCTTCCTCAGCCTCCAGTGCGCCAGGCAGATGCTCGTAAATCACGGCACGGCTTTTGTGCCTGTGTCACGTACGCGTCACATCAATTCACAGCACAAAACGACAGATCGCCTCACAAACGGGTTTCCAAAAACTTTACAGGGGGTTGTAAAGTGGAGTAGAATTAGCTGCCGCTCGTTTGTAAAGAGATTTTGTCTTCCCAGGGTAGTTCAATAGTAATAATAATGATAAACTGTATTTGTATAGCACATTTCATACAGACAGCTCACAGTGCTTCAAAACAGATATATAGCAGAAATTATTTCACAATGACAGGAATATATGGAATAAATGTCAAGCTTAAGTACATGCAAGGTGATAGAATAACACATTTAAAATACAGTCAATACAAGAAAATAAAAGAATAAAAGCAGTATGGTAAAGCTAAAATTAATGATTGAGGGTGGGGAATGGCAGGAATAGAAATTACTATAAATTCTATACATTTTAAATAAATACATACAACTTTAATGGGTTCATTAAAAGCCAGCTTAAAGAGATACAATAGGTACTTATCCTTTTTGTAAAAAAAAATGGCAACCCAGTTTTAGGTAATTTTGGGTAGTTTTGAGTGGTTTTGTCTCCTGCTCTTTTTGCACAAGATGCCTCTTGTGACACAGAAGAGGTTTTGTCATACCGAAAGTCCGAAACACTTGGTTGAATCTCAGTGGAGCATATGAGCAAGTTCCTCTCATGGGGAAACTCTTGAAAACCAAATCTACACGTTGTTATGGTCTCCCGAATGTGATGTGATTTTGTTTTGTCTTTTGGGGAGTGCCTCCACTGGGCTGCGTGCGGACTGCTATTTTGCACGTTTCTTCCTCAGAAGCACAAGATTGTGATAGATGTGCAGAGCACATCACTGCAGGCATTGGCATCCTTCCTAGAAGGCTTGACTCTATAATGGGGTTTCCAGAGGGATCAGACGCAGGAGTCCTTTCTGCCGAAAGGCCTGCTTTCTAGGACCCGGTGTGTGAGTATGCGCGAGACGGGCGGATTCGCACACGGCTTTCCAGGGGGTTCATGCGTGTGGCTCGTTATTGGACGGCTGAATTACAGGCACGTTTCTCCCTCGGATTTTCGTTAGACTTTGAGAAACCTCACCGAGGGCAAGTCAATATTTGAGCGCTGGAAACGACCCCGCCGGCCCCTCCGGGAGCCCTGTCTCCGCCCGCCCCGGCAGCAGCTCCCGAAGCTCCTCCCCAGCGATAATCGGCCCGGCTGCATGCTAAACGGGCTCCGCCGCGGGGAAACCGCTAATCCGCCGGCTTTCTCAGGGCGAAGCGGCGCTTTCCATTTCAAATTTTTCGTCTTTTTGAAACATCTGCGCCTACAGGTGGGCACGGAGACGGAAGCGCGCCGGCTTTTGATTAACGCGTCTCTCCGGGAGAAGGAAGCTCGCGCCCGCTGTCCGACAGGCCTCCACCGCTTGAAATCTGTCGAGACGCCTGTGTTCGGGAATAAATTAGGTCTTGATTAAGCGTGTGGCTGGAAGGACACCGCTATAATTAATCAGCAGTGTGCCGGTCGTTCTTCCGGTAGCCTTTGGTCCTCTGCGTTTAAGAGCGGATCCTACTTATCCTGTTTAAGTTATCAGTGTCTGTGGGAGGACATGAGGTTGTCAAAAATGAAATAAGATCATTGATTCGCCCGGCAGATGCTGCCAGGGCCATTTATATGTGATCCGCAGGTACAGCTGGATATTTATGATACACCTTAATACTTTAGTCAGCAGTGCCCCACAAGAGATTCAAACCAGAGCCTTTCTGTATACAAGTACAGCTCCTTTGCCATTACTCCACGTAGGTCTATAGATAAATGATGACAATAATCTCTCTCCATGGAAAGAATGAATTCTGTTCATAGGAATCTTGGTCATTCGAGTGAAAGGCAACACCGAAGGCCAGATGTGCTTTGGGATGAAATTCAGGAAGAAACGCTGCTGAACTGAGTGGAAGTTGGACCAGTATCTCTTCAGACACCTCATTCTTGGGGAAAGAAACGGCTGAGGGCAATTGTTTCTGTTTTTGCGTGAGCACCTCTGCAGTATTATTGCTGGTGCACCAGGAAACCTCAGGAGGCGTCGTACGAGTGTCAGCCTGCTTTTTCCTCATGCCAAACCCACAGCAGCACAGATATTGACATTGGCGTTACATTTCTGCCTCACCTGTTTTTGACAAAATTGCCTCATGTCTTTGTTCTCTAAATCGCGACTGTTCACCATAAGGGATCTGAAGTTCAGAATTTCCTTCAGTTTGAACGCTCACTGCGAGCATAGCTCCACCCCTCCACTCATAGACATCGCGTCTATGTAGAAAGGGAACATTGAATGTGATGGCAGAATATATAGGCTAGAACATCGGCTCTTGTACAGGATAAGGAGTCAAACCCGGTGAGAATCGCACACGGCCTTAACAGGATACCGCCCTCTGATGTGCGGATCTGAAACTTGGAATCAGCCTCCAGAATCACAACTGCCTTGATGGAAACACCTTCATGCTGGAAATATATGTTCTGAAGGACCTTCAAAGAACGGCAGCTGATCTCAGGGGCAGACCTTTTTCTCAAGAGATTTTGAAAGAGTGATGCATCCGGTGAACTATATACCCCAGTGTCTGATAATCCAGCCACTTGTTTCTCCGTACCTGTTATCCCAAAGGGTCGGTTGAAACAAAACGGAAAGCTCCCAATGCACCTTCTCCGTCGAACATTGAGAAACAAGCTCATACAATCGCGGCTCGCGTATCGGTGGCAGTGGAAGGATGTCCCCAGCCCATCCCCATATCCCTGCAGCACATCAAGAGCCGGCGATAGGCACTCTCTTGTCCCCTTCAAGTGCTTTTGTCCCGAGCGGTCTGCATATCGAATGTCTCCCTCTGCTCTGCACTGAATGAAAACAAATCAAAGAGGCGGGTTGCTCTAAGGTGCCCTTCAGACAATAGAGGGCGGATCAAAAAATCTTCAGCACAAAAGGACAAGGGCACCTCCATTAAATCGACGAGAAGCCCCTCCAGCTAAAACAACCTGCTAAATGTTAATGTTTACATAGTGCGGGAGGAGAAAGTTGCCCTGTAGCTCCAACCCTTCAATTCGCCGGCATTGTAGTGCTGTTTTAGGAAACTAAATCCATAAGTACAAATAAAAAAGAAATTGTAGTGCCTGTTTGGATCCTGCCTGAACAGTCATGACAGGAGGAATTGGCCGGGTGGTTGAATAGTTGACCTGACTGCAGGGGGGTAAGGGTTTCTGTCTGGGGCTTCTGGGAGAACAGGATCAACTTGCATGGGTGTCTTACAGAGCATGCTCAGGAAGGTAAGGGGTTTCTCTCTGGGGTTTGAGAGAGAACCAGATCGCTTTGCATGCCTCTCAGACAGAGCATGCTCTGTCCACCCTGGTGCTGGTATTAGGGCACTTCTGTAGTAAAGCAGGATGAGACCAGCACTTTCCAGTTCTCTGGGATGTGTTTAAACTGGCATGCATCATATCTCATTCTCATATTTTGTGGTTCTGCCACTATGACATTTTCACAACGTCTCGCACATTACATAACAGGATATGAGGGTTGGTCAGATGATACTCTTGCTGGTGGTATACGTAATAGTGGTGTGGTGTAGTAAAGTTGTTGTTCAAGATTGAGCTTTGCACTGATAAAAGGGTCAATGTTCGCACTTTGTTTAAAGGGAAGTTACTCTTGTGATTGACTGGGTTCTGTTGCAACTTAGGAGTGGCCTGATGACAAATGAAAGAATTTGAATTTGTGTGTTCAGTAGTAGTCTCATTCAA
>NC_083774.1:30447240-30449850 GCF_963514075.1 Conger conger | reverse complement strand
TGGAACAGTCTGTGTGTAACAGTGCTGGAACAGTCTGTGTGCAACAGTGCTGGAACAGTCTGTGTAACAGTGCTGGAACAGTCTGTGTGTAACAGTGCTGGAACAGTCTGTGTGTAACTAGTGCTGGAACAGTCTGTGTGTAACAGTGCTGGAACAGTCTGTGTGTAACAGTGCTGGAACAGTCTGTGTGTAACAGCGCTGGAACAGTCTGTGTGTAATAGTGCTGGAACAGTCTGTGTGTAATAGTGCTGAACAGTCTGTGTGAACAGCGCTGGAACAGTCTGTGTGTAACAGTGCTGGAACAGTCTGTGTAACTGTGCTGAAACAGTCTGTGTGTAATAGCGCTGGAACAGTCTGTGTAACAGTGCTGGAACAGTCTGTGTGTAACAGCGCTGGAACAGTCTGTGTGTAACAGTGCTGGAACAGTCTGTGTGTAACAGTGCTGGAACAGCTTGTTTCTGATTGCCAGACACAGCCCATGTCTTGCTCTCGTCGCCAAGGGTCACTTTCTGGCAGCACAGTCGGTATGCAAATAATGAGAATGTGGAAACTGAATTCCAGTTCAAATATTTTTCAGTTGGGAGAGAAGCGGAATGATTGGGGGCCTGTGGGCCACCCTAAAAATGGCCAATTGTGCTGAATCATGTGGCGTTGTATTTATTCCAAAAAAACGGGTCTCTGTGCTCAGATTAAATCATCGCATTGTTTTCATATGAGAATATAATTTCCACTGTCATGCGTCAGTGGCGCAGTGGCACAGTGGCACAGTGGTACATGCAATAGTACACAACCAGCTTTAGGTTTGGAAAAACAAAAAAACATTATTGGTTTTAAATTTAAATTTAGTGCTCATAATTCACATACATTTTTTTTATGAATTTGACTTCAGTTTGATATATGTCAGCCATATTATTGATATTTGTCAACCAGCAATTAATGTTGTGGATCAGATAATATACCTGTTCTTCTCTTTATTGACAAATGTAGTTTTTAAAAAACTAAAAAGCAAATTAAACAGTTTAGTTTTGTTCTTTTCATTTGTGTTCTGGTGGCCCCATCTTTGATTTATAAACACAAACAGGCTTTTGAGACGGCACATGGTCATAATTATGCATGTACAGTTCACTCAGGAAGGGCATAGGCCATTAATGAGGGGAGTTAAGAGTCTGGTGGGTGGTACTGGGAACACTGGCCGCTTTGATCTCCCTAGCCAGCCAAATCTAAACCCAACGAGGAGCGGCCGATAATTGGAACGGACGATCAGCTGTCTCCGGTTTGCGCAAGAGCGCGGTTTTGCGGCCTTGCGCAACGGACGGCGCGTCCGCCGCAGAGCGACACGGAATGGAGTCCGAGGGCCGCCACTTCCTCCACCGGCGGAGTGAGCCAGTTCTGTATCTGCGAGATCAGTGACTCGGGGTGACAAAAACTCCGAGTATGCAGGTCAGAGTCGAGCGCGGAGGGACAGTTTCAACACCGCGCTTTCGGCCGCCGATGAGTCACTCGGGCCGGGCCGTCGGAAACGGGCTCCGTGTGCGGCGCTGAGGCGTAGCGTGGCGCGGCCGATGACACATCTGGATCCTCGTCTGAGTTTCATTTACCGGGAACCGGAGAGGGGGGGGGGGCGGGGGGCGCTCTTGCTCCTGATCTGAGTTTGCTTTGGAGTTGTGTTTTTGTGGCCGCGGCGCATGCATGTCAGCGAGGCGCTGTCTGCCCATCGTCACTCCGAATTGAGGCTGACTCGAAGCCGGCTTTGAACCCGCGGCCCTCACCTAGCCTATTGTCGCGGTGGAAGCCTGTTTGCTTGATCTCGCCCACACCGTCTCGCTGCCAGGAGCAAGATGGCCTGCAGCCACTCTCTGTTCTGCAGGTGTGCCCATTTTACTTCATGTGAAAGCTGAAAATGCTCAGATGGTCCCTCTTGTGTCACATGAAGAAGCGGGTCCGTTTTACGTGTAATCGTTAACTTTTCGCCTCTATTATCTGTGTGGCGAATGGGCTGTGCGTCACCTAATTTGGCGGATGGGTACGGCTCATAAAACATGGAGAATGCCTTGGAAGACATTGAATTTGTGGACTTTCCTCTTGTCGTGTTGGGATCTTTTGCTGTAAAGCTTATTGGCCCTTACGCTGTGGTAAAAAGCTGTCACAAGTCTAACCATGGGCTCCCATGTGTCTTGCCAAAACAGAAAAATAATTCTGAAACTAAAACTGTCGAGTTAATTCCTGGTAACTTTGCTGTGGAGCTCCTGTATATTCTGTGCATGGGCATAAGTGGTTTGAAGAAAAATGCTTTCTAAAATTTGTATATATTTATTTATTTCTTTTTGAGTTTAACAGTTAGTACGGGGGTACCGCCTAATACGGGCGGTGCCTCATTTAGACACCAGATCCTGACACCTTTTGAGGCTTCTTCTTGAACGGAAGTGCACCGCGCTGTGCAATCTGCCGGTTTAGCTGACTCACACAGTTGTTATTTCACCACATAACCATGCCACCGCAACGAGTCATGCCTGTCGCCGTGAGACCCGATCCGCGCGGGACCCGGAGTTTATTTTAACCGCGGGCCTGACTCATTCACGTGGCCCCGCGTGCTTTCCGCTCAGGTGAAGC